>NW_013763624.1:0-1721 GCF_000517525.1 Limulus polyphemus
CCAAACAATTTAATGATGGGTTAGGCTTAACAGAATACATCTTTGATAGGTTTAAGTTAACTATAAGTGTTATTGGTTCCAAACAATTTAATGATGGGTTAGGCTTAACAGAATACGTTCATATTGTTCTAGACAAGTAATAAAAAAATCGATAGAATAGCGTTATTTTGAATCTCTGTTTCAAACTCTGAACCACGAACCTATTCTTGTATTTCTACAAATAATTCTATTATACTGGCAATTTTGAAATTAAGTTTATTTTCCTGCTATCGTATCTTTTAAAATTCAGATCTTATTACCAACTACAAGTATAGTTATTTTAATAAATTCAAAATAATGTATGCGTCTTGTTGTTTCATGTTTCAGTTCTGAGATTTTGTGAGAACTAAAAAAAACTTTGCTCTGAGTTATTTGTTTGGCAATACTTAAGGTCTGGTGTGGCATGATGGTTGGGACACTCAACTTGGAATCCATCTTTTAGCCGTGAGGGTATTAACGTGACGATCAATTCCACTCTTCGTTGGTAAAAAGAAGCCTAAGAGTTGACGGTGGGTGGTTAGTCTAGCTGACTTCCCTCTAGTCTACCCCCCAGAGACACAGCGGTATGTCTGCGGACTTACAACACTAGAATCCGGGTTTCGATACCCGTGGTGGGCAGAGCACAGATAGCCCATTATGTTGCTTTGTGTTTAACTTCAAACAAACAACCCTCTAATCTATCACTGCTACATTAAGGACGATTAGCGCAGACAACCCTCTAATAGCTTCGTGCTGAATTCAACAAACAAACAAAATGTCAACAACACTTGGTCCCTGCTGAGTTACTTACCTGTAAACTTAAAAATGTCTTTCTAATCAAAACGTGATTTGTTTTTGTTTGTTGTTTTAATTTCGCGCAAAACTACTCGACAGGTAAATGCGCTAGACGTCCCTAAATTTGAAGTGATAGACTAGATGGAAGGCAAATATCCAACACCATCCGCCACCAACTCTTGGTCTACAACGAATAGTGAGATTGATCTTCAAACTATAACGCCCCCACGATTGAAAGGACAAGAATATTCAGGGACCCTCAGATTGCGAAACGAGTTCTCTGACCATCAGACCATACCAGGCTATGACAGAGTGGAGGTCAACAAAACATAGAATATGTTAGCAGAGAGATTTCTAGGCAGATGTTTTCGTTGTAAATCCCATTGCAGTTTTCTTATTTTTTTTCCGTCTTCAAGTGTAGGTGGGGTACTAGTAGTTGTAGAGTGTTTTTGTTTTTTGAAAGTGGAAGCCGTATAGCTTCGATAAAGTTTTAATTGTGTAAATAGTAAACGTTGTTTTTAGTTATTTAGTATACTTTTAACAATAACATTTTAACTTTACGGTGGAGCCACAGGACGTAAGAAAATTGAACTATAAATTTCGTTGTAGTTGTACAGCAATATCTACTGAGAGAAAGATAAAACAGATGAGTAAAAACTCCTGAAGATGACATAGATCACGTCGAAACTAGCTCTTGTGGTTTTAAAGTGGAAGCCGTACAGATGAGTAAAAACTCCTGAAGATGACATAGATCACATCGAAACTAGCTCTTGTTGTTTTAAAGTGGAAGCCGTACAGATGAGTAAAAACTCCTGAAGATGACATAGATCACACCGAAACTAGCTCTTGTGGTTTTAAAGTGGAAGCCGTACAGATGAGTAAGAACTCCTGAAGATGACATAGATCAC
>NW_013763625.1:0-871 GCF_000517525.1 Limulus polyphemus
GAACAACATAACAATATAAGTATAAATGTAACCGTGCTTACATTACACACACTTGTATCTACAGACATCGAAATACATACATAGTTAAAATATATATAAGTATTCCAGGAAGTATCCACATACATAGGTACACTAATATATAGACACACACATATATATATCTATATCAAAGTATATGCATAGTATACTAAAATCCACAAATTGTAGTTCGCGTAGTAGTCATGCAACTTTACAAATAAAGTGAAATAAGCACTTTAAAGCAGCCATCTTTTATCTCTATTAACTGACGATGTCCCACATTTATTAAGTAGCGACCCCTTGCTTTTGTTTTTATCAAGATAAACGTGATATATACTTTCTATATTAACAGTGAAAGTTTATCAGACTTAAGTAAGCCATGTTCATCAGAATCAACCATCACTGTAGATTAAAGATGTTCCCTAGTAGGTCCTTCTGTTCACCCACTATATCTTTATTTGGAAATATTGCAAGGAATACTGTAAATCAGATCTTTCTTTATGTATTCCCTTTGAAGACACAGTTTATATAGAAAACAATTCATTTTTAGCAGTCGGCGGGTGGTTGAACTAAATGCGATTTAAGGGATAGTCTTAGTATTTCTATTATCTGTATAGGCAAACCAAATTTCCTAACAGCATTCCTAAAAATAAACTAATAAACGGCTTTTGAAAAGTCACTTTATATTCTTTAACATCTTCTTTTCTCTTTGGGTTTAACAGACTTACTAAACAGGATCTTTAGCAATCTTTCAAGGTAACCATTCGGTTTAACGGACTTACTGAACAGGATCTTTAGCAATCTTTCAAGGTAACCATTCGGTTTAACAGACTTACTGAACAGGATCTTTAGC
>NW_013763626.1:0-1214 GCF_000517525.1 Limulus polyphemus
CTTAAAGACTTTAAATCTGTTGCTTCGCTAGTTCCACAGTAAGTGGAATCCTGAAGACTTTAAATCTATTGCTTCTCTAGTTACACAGTAAGTTGAATCCCTAAGACTTTAAATCTGTTGCTTCGCTAGTTCCACAGTAAGTGGAATCCTGAAGACTTTAAATCTGTTGCTTCGCTAGTTCCACAGTAAGTGGAATCTTGAAGACTTTAAATCTGTTGCTTCTCTAGTTCCACAGTAAATGGAATCCTGAAGACTTTAAATCTGTTGCTTCACTAGTTCCACAGTAAGTGGAATCTTGAAGACTTTAAATCTGTTGCTTCTCTAGTTCCACAGTAAGTGGAATCTTGAAGACTTTAAATCTGTTGCTTCTTGAGTACTCGAAACTTGTTGCTTAAAATTCCAAATGTATTTTCAACAGCACATCTATGTATAGATATTCTGTAGTTGAAACTTATTTTACTGGCATCAGAATTCATCCTGCTGTAAGGTTTTTAAAAGAAAGACATCATCAGCTATAGAAACGTAAGAAGTAAAACCGTCAGGGTCCTCAGGCAGAGAACTAGGTTTAGAAATATGGAATGAATTCATTTCTAATGCTCTTGATAAGCTGCAGTTACAAAACACACCTCCGATACGAATTCTACCATTGCTTACTATATCTACATAAATAAGTTTGTAATCTGTCTCTACCAGTGTCGTGGGTACGGTGCTGAAAGAATGTCCGATCCACTTCTTTACTGATGTGTGGATTAGGACATGCCTTCCATTCACTGCTCCTATATAGTTTGTAAACTTGCACCTTTTTCAATCCCTGCTATTTCAGTTTCCCGTTCAGCATCTGTCTTTGGAATCTGAAATGTAAAGAATTTGACATCATGTATATAGAGTTGAATTTCACAATTACAGAAAAAAGTACTGACATTTGATGTGTTAAAACATGATTTACATGTGATACACATAGTCCATCTCATGTAATTATACTTTAATGTAGTACTTACATACACATTTAAAACTCCTCCGGTGGAACGTCGGTAAATGCAGGGACCCAGCAGATAGCCCACTGTGGCTTTGCTCTAAAACAAACAAATGCGTTAAAAAGATTTAAAATACTGAACTTAAAACATATCCAATTGAAACAAGAAACATATATAAATTACGTGAAGAAATGCTAAAATAAATTGTCGATAAAATGTTGTATTTTTTCCCACACATAT
>NW_013763627.1:0-874 GCF_000517525.1 Limulus polyphemus
ATTAATGATCATTCAGTGAATCGTACCTGTTAATAAATTAGAGGCTGTAATCATATTAAAGTGCACGTAAGTATTCATAAGGTTTCAATAATATTGTCTTTTTCTATAGTAACTTCACTGTATTATGGTATTCTAACTTAAAATTGTATTTGGGAAACATTATAAAATGTGACAGTATATGAAGACAACTTTAGCAAAGGGTAATAAGATGTCACCATTTCTACAAGATGTCTTATCTCTTCTAACCTTACTAAGATGTCAGTTGAACTACGACAGTGTACTGTGTATATAGTAGTCATACTTTGTGTGCAATTATCCTACGACACTGTATATAAAGGGGACAATAATGTATTATTTACCTGCTCTAAATATTGTTGAAATAAGAAAAAGGCAAAAATGTTACTAAATAGTAAAACGTTTTCACTTACAGTTAGAATATGAATATATCACATTGTTGGAATGGTTAAATGTTTCTAACTGTATATTTTACTGCTTTTAATATTAATGTCTAAATTTATTTTTTATTTGTCAGAATTATATTATTGGAAAATTTAATATATATATATTTTTCTCTAAAGTATTCATCATCTCAAGAAACTGGATGTAATGTGTATTCAACTCAAAATGGTTTTAAAATGCATATTATCTCGTAGATAATTACCACTTTAATTACTGTAAAGCTCAAGCATGTTGGAAGGCAGTAAGTGGCGAGATGGAGGACATTATAACAACAAATACCTTCACAGAGTGTTTGTTACATTCATTTCCAAAGTATTAAAAGATGTGCATGTCTTCCAGTCTTTATGTGTTCCAGTAGCACATATGAACTATATGAAAAGAAATACATGTATCACATGCCTACCCTAATTATTTC
>NW_013763628.1:0-873 GCF_000517525.1 Limulus polyphemus
TGTAAACAAGATGGTAGGGATGGCATTTGTATCTACCCTATATAATAGCACAGGTAAGAATTAAGATATACCAATATATATAACTATTCGACAAGCCGTCCTGTCTCCAACAGTGCTCCAGATGTCGTTATTGCCTCTACCCCAGTTTCTTCCCTACTGTCCGTTTCCTTACATTGTCCTGTTGATAGTGATCATCTACCCATATATATCTTTCAATACGACGGTGACACAGCTCTCCTTGCCCTTTGTTTTACAATGGTCACCCTCAACTCTTTTCTTTCCTGGTGCAGAAACTGGAAGCTTACACGTCACCCTCACAAAACCAAAGCTATTCTCTTTGGCCCGACTCGCCACAAGTTTCGTCCATGCCGTAATCTACTTCTCTTCGATGTCCGACTTGACAACATTCCTATTACCCTATCCAATACAGTTAAATATCTTGGAGTTACCGTTGATCGCCATCTCACCTGGAAAGCACACTTGGCCATCCTACACACGAAGATTAATTCCAGGCTTCATTTAATTCGCCTTCTCTGTGGCTCATTATGGTGTTTGAATCCCTAACTCCTTTTATATTCCTACCAAGCTTTTGTCCGACTCTGCCTCAACTATGGTCATGTTACCTGGATCTCTACTCCATCTTCACTTTATCATCGGCTGAAAGTTTTGGAATGCCACGCTTGACGAATAGCCTTTCAATTACGTCGTTCCAGTCCTACACAGGAATTATACTCTCTCATCTCTCCCTCCTCCCCCATACTCGCACATCTACGCGAACTACGAGTGAAGTATGTTCACCGCTGCTTCGATCATCACAACCCTATTTTTGACGAAATCCTATCCGATTCGGTGAATACCCTTTGCAAACTCTAA
>NW_013763629.1:0-2086 GCF_000517525.1 Limulus polyphemus
AGGACTTATTGCACACGAACCCACCCATTCTCAAGTAGGACCTATTGCACACGAACCCACCCATTCTCCAGTGCTACAACTGCCAATGGTTTGGCCACACCAGATCTGCCTGTACCGCAAAGGCCCATTGCGTCAGGTGCACTGGAGAACATCAAGTTTCAAAATACTCAAAGGAAAGAAAAGACACAAAATACTCAAAGGAAAGAAAAGACACAAAATACTCAAAGGAAAGAAAAGACACAAAATACTGCAACTGTGGTGGACAGCACGCAGCTTGTTACTGTGGCTGCCCAAAATGTCATCTTGACAGTAGTATCAAGGCCAAAACTTAACATCAAACAATGCTCAAGAACTACGTAGAAAACTCCCATCTTTCCTACAACTACAGCGAAGAACTCAACCACAGCCACATTTCGAGCCGGACCCACCACATCATATGCTGGACCCATAACCAACACTGGAGCCGGAACCAGTCGTCCTGTCACATCTTACGCTGATGCCATAAATAGTTGCTCAGCCCCAGCAAAACAAACACACCTTACCACAAATTCTTCACCCGACTGAACTTGTAATCTTCGTCATTGAAATCATCATGGCGGCTGCCACAATTGAAGTTGACCTAGTCACCTTCTTGAATGACACTTGCCTCCTAGCCCAATGACACCTCCACATTCGCAATCTCACACCGGAGTTGCTATTGGAAAAAAAATTGAGCATGGAAACGATGACGTTCCAGCAAGGTAAGTCTTTTTATTCTTTTACTGATCTCCATGTTAACATTCAGGATGGCTTATACTACAAAAAGTACGAATTACTTGAATTTACAAATAACCATAAAGCATCAATAATAATGATTAACGAAACCCTTCTTAATTAATAATAATAACAGTTTCCACTTGCCAAACTACAAGAATTAATCGATTCCTACAAGTTCTCAATCCCAAGGCATAGCCCTATCATATAAAAACAACTTAGATATACTGTACTTAATCACAACATACAAACACACCACGAACATATATTATGTCAATTTAAAAAACTATCATTACCTACATTCACTCTTCTTGGAATTTACATGTCCTCACAATCAATTACTGTTTTAAACTTTCTACAATCTATAGTTCAAACCTACAAAGATATAATAATAGGCAGCCACTCTCCCAGCTTTTCATGGCCATAACAAAAACACTGCCGGATAAAAAATTGAACACATCAACCAATATGACATGTGTGGGTTGAAGAGTTATTGTTAGATTATGTGTGAGAGTAATTTTTTATGCTCACTGCTTGTGTTAATGTAGGTGAGGTGATGGCTAGGTCTGTTATGCTTTGTGAATATTACAGAAATTACTGCAGGTTCAGGTTTTAAGTCATCAAGTCTATTACAGAAATTACTGCAGGTTCAGGTTTTAAGTCATCAAGAATATTACAGAAATTACTTCAATTCTCTTTTTGCTGAATTTTTATTAGTTTTTCCATTTCATTTTTTGCTATGTTGGTGAGAGGTTTTAGGGCAAGATTTCTAGTTTTTATGAATTCTCTTCTTAAGCGTCGTCTATTTATAATTAGGTTATAAATTTCAGATATCGAAGTCCATGAATTAGGTGTCATTTAATATTTTTTATGTGGGATATTTTCAGTAATGGTTTACATAATGCCAGTAGTAATTTCTGAATAATATGATTCTATTTCCTTGGTGTTTCCTGAGGATCCGAGTTCAGGGAATTTACTATCAAGTGGGTTGTTAAATGCATGCGACTCTATTATAATCATTCTGTATTCTCATTTGAAGGAGTTTAACTATTGTTATGTTTGATCTTGAAGGAAATGGGGCAGTGCTCACTGCTTGTGTTAATGTAGGTGAGGTGATGGCTAGGTCTGTTATGTTTTGTGAACCAATATGACGTGTGGGTTGAAGAGTTATTGTTAGATTATGTGTGAGAGTGATGTGTTATGAACCTGCAGTAATTTATGTAATAGACTTGATGACTTAAAACCTGAACCTGCAGTAATTTATGTAATAGACTTGATGACTTAAAACCTGAACCTGCAGTAATTTATGTAATAGACTTGATGACTTAAAACC
>NW_013763630.1:0-873 GCF_000517525.1 Limulus polyphemus
AACACAAGATTTAACAATACTGTGTACTGTCAATAAGAAGATACAAGATTTAACAATACTGTGTACTGTCTATAAGAAGACACAAGATTTAACGATACTGTGTACTATCAATAACAAGCCACAAGATTTAACGATAATGTGTACTGTCAATAAGAATACACAGAAGTTAACGATTCTAACATGCCACATGTTTTAACGACGCTATGTACTGTTTATAAGAAGACATATGATTTAACAATACTGTGTACTATCAATAAGAAGACAAAGATATAACGATACTGTGTATTTTCAATAAGAACACACAAGATTTAACAATACTGTGTACTGTCAATAAGAATACATAAGATTTAACGATACTGTGTACTGTCAAAAAGATGACACAAGATTTAACAATACTCTATAGTGTCTATAAGTAGATACAAGATTTAACAATACTGTGTACTGTCGATAAGAAGACACAAGATTTAACGATACTGTGTAGTATCACTCACAAGCCTCAAGATTTAACGATACTGTGTACTATCACTCACAAGCCTCAAGATTTAACGATACTGTGTATTATCAATAACAACACACAAGATTTAACAATACTGTGAACTATCAATAAGAAGACATAAGATTTAACGAAACTGTGTATTATCAATAAGAAAACACAAGATATAACAATATTATGTACTGTCAAGAAGAAGACACAAGATTTAACAACACTGTGTACTGTTTATAAGAAGACACAATATTTAACAAAACTGTGTACTGTCAATAAGAAGACACACGATTTAACAATATGTACTGTCAATAACAAGATACAAGATTTAACAAAACTGTGTCTGTCAATAAGAAGACACAAGATTTAACAATACTGTGTACTATCAA
>NW_013763631.1:0-1295 GCF_000517525.1 Limulus polyphemus
CTGAAGAAGAAATCACTAATAGCCGAAGCTACTGTTGTAGCTACCTGATTTGGTACTGCATATGCATCAGGCCACTTGGTGAAATAATCCATCGCCACACAAATGTACCTGTTTCCAGCACGAGTTTGGGGGAGAGGACCAGCAATGTCAAGGGCTACTCTTTCCATTGGTGCACCAACTTGATATAACTTCATTGGAGCACGTCCTTTATGCTTGGGTCCCCTTTTAGCACAACATGAACTGCCTGTCCTGCACCATTCTTCCACATCTTGCGTCATCCCTATCCAGTAAAATCTCTGTCATAGTTGACTCAATGTCTTCTTAACTCCGAGATGTCCTTCTGTTAAACTATCATGGGATTGATGCAGCACAGCTTCCCGTAACATTCTCGGTATAACCGTTTGCCAGGTCGTCACTTTCCCATCTCCGGAGAAGAATACCATCTTCAAGCTTCAACTGGTCCCATTGTGCCCAATAGTTCTTCATCACAGGGCTTAAGCTAGACACCTTCTCCCAGGCAGGGTGCAAGACACTTGCTTTTAGAAAATTAATTATTGGCTTCAAATCTTGGTCTGCTTTAATATCTATACCTGGTTCCACTCCACCATCATCAACACTTTGACTTCAGCTTGATGACACCTGGTTAGCTCAACCTCTCTTTTAACACTTACTGAAATTTGGCCTTCATTGTTCCCAAATGTCATTTTGTCAAAGTTAACTACACACTTTTTTGGTGGTAAGTAGTCCAACCTTAGTATACATTGGTCTTCAATGTCAGCCAAGTATACTTTGTGTCTGTCCTTCATGCCCATGAGCTCAATAGTTACCCCACACTGGTCCCCACAACCTTGCATAATGTCCTGTCACACCACAAGCTTCTGTATGGCTTCTGGTACTCCTTTGTGATCCAGCACCTTGATACTCACAAGGGTTTGCTGGGATGCAGAATCTATGACAAAGTTGCACTTCTAGCCATTCAGCTTTCCTGTCACATAGACACTATGTTTGCTTGGCATTTTACACCTAGTTGTTGGGACTTTCACGATGGGGGTGGGTAGACGTCCCTCAATACCAACCACTACTGGTTTCTCTGAGGCTGACTTATTGGTAGTATTCTTCTTACACTGGCTTCTCATATGACCTTGCTCTCCACAGTTCCAACAACCTTTCTGGGTAGCAGCCTTTCCTGGCATGGCATCTTCCCTGTGTAAGTTTCCAGCATTGAGCTTTCTTGTGCCCAGGTTTGTTACAATGCCAGCAAAATCTATCAAACATCTCTGAAAGCTGACTCTTCT
>NW_013763632.1:0-874 GCF_000517525.1 Limulus polyphemus
GTGCTTAATTACAAACAAACCATTAACTGAGCCTCCCCCCCAGTGCTACAGCGGTATGTCTGCGGACTTACAACGCTAGAATCCGGGTTTCGATACCCGTGGTGGGCAGAGCACAGATAGCCCATTGTGCAGCTTTGTGCTTAATTACAAACAAACCATTAACTGAGCCTCCCCCCCCCAGTGCTACAGCGGTATGTCTGCGGACTTACAACGCTAGAATCCGGGTTTCGATACCCGTGGTGGGCAGAGCACAGCTAGCCCATTGTGTAGCTTTGTGCTTAATTACAAACAAACCATTAACTGATGATGATGACCCGATACTAAAGGTCTAAACTTTGTAGTTATTGAAATCACAACTGTAAAAGTTGCTGTTAACGCATTGTTGAATTAGTTATTCAGTTCAGCAAGTTCCCATTAAACATCACAATATTACATAAATATTTTCTTCATTTATTGTTTGACGTCAATATAAATATTTCCTAAAAATAAATATGAAATTTTAGGAATAGCTCAAAGCGTGGATTTGTTTTTCACTTGAAATTGCCCTAACAACCATTGCTATCATATCAACTATTAAGTTACTAAATGTATTTAGCAAAAAGATTTCTTGTCTGTTTTGACTACTTTATTTGTTTGTTTGTTTGAAGTTAGGCACAAAGCTACACACTGGACTATCCGTACTCTGCCCACCACGATCTAGCGTCGTTAAGTCCGCAGACATGCCGTTGTGTCATTGGGGGGAGGGCTTTGATTAGTTTAAATATTGGACAGGATTTGTCCAATGGTTCTAACTAATAATTTTTAGACAAAACAAATCTGAAAAGAAAAGCTACATTTATTAAAACAACACGACCTAGCAGAATAAAGAACGCCC
>NW_013763633.1:0-1163 GCF_000517525.1 Limulus polyphemus
TAAAGAGTGAAAATCAATTAATTGTTTCTTGATGTAAAGAGTGAAAATCAATTACTTGTTTCTTGTTGTAGGTAGTGAAAATCATTTACTTGCAAGAAAAACATTCTCGACCATTAAGAAACAATCTAATGATTTTCACTCTCTATATCAAGAAATAATTAAATGATTTTCACTCCCTACATTAAGAAACAAGCAAATGATTTTCACTACCTACAACAAGAAACAAGTACATGATTTCCACTCTCTACATCAAGAAACTAGTAAATGATTTTCACTCTCTACATCAAGAAACAAGTAAATGATTTTCACTCTGTACTTTAAGAAACAAGTTAATGATTTTCACTCTGTCCATCAAGAAACAAGTAAATGTTTATCACTCCGTACATCAAGAAACAAGTAAATGCTTTTCACTACATACATCAAGAAACAAGTAAATGATTTTCACTACATACATCAAGAAACAAATAAATGATTTTCACTTTCTACATTAAGAAATAATTAAATGATTTTCACTCTCTACAACAAGAAACAAGTAAATGATTTTCACTCCCTACAACAAGAAAGAAGTAATTGATTTTCACTCCCTCCTTTAAGAAACAAGTTAATGATTTTCATTTTCTACATCAAGAAACAAGTAAATTATTTTCACTTTCTATATTAAGAAACACGTTAGTGATTTTCACTCTCTACATCCAGAAACAAGTAAATGAGTTTCACTTCCTACATCAAGAAGCAAGTAAATGATTTTCACACCCTACATTAAGAAATAATTAAATGATTTTCACTCTCTACATGAAGAAAAAGTAAATGATTTTCACTCCCTACTTTAAGAAACAAGTTAATGATATTCAATTTCTAAATCAAGAAACAAGTAAATTATTTTCACTTCCTATATAAAGAAACACGCTAATGATTTTCACTCTCTTTATCAAGAAATAATTAAATGATTTTCACTTCCTACATCAAAAAACAAGTAAATGATTTTGTAGGGAGTTAAAATCATTTATTTGTTTCTTGATGTATGTAGTGAAAATCATTTACTTGTTTCTTGATGTATGTAGTGAAAAGCATTTACTTGTTTCTTGATGTACGGAGTGAAAAACATTTACTTGTTTCTTGATGGACAGAGAAAATCATTAACTTGTTTCTTAAAGTAGAGAGTG
>NW_013763634.1:0-920 GCF_000517525.1 Limulus polyphemus
ACACATAGTCACGAAAATCGTTAATAGGGATGTCGTGGTGAAAAATTTTAATAAATTGATTCAGCTTGTCTTCTGCAGCTTTCCAGGGTACAACAACTTCCTGAATATTCCAAGTAACTGGCTCAAGCAAGTTCAGCAGTTCATATAACTTTTTGTCATTTTGTTTATTATTGTTCTTTGATGTTAAATGATCACAGTCCATCAACCTTTTTTTCATATTTTCTATTATTACCTCAAGGAGCCTTTGACGAGGAAGGCTAACAAATCTGTGGTTTTCAGTGATCTGAATATCCTTAAAGGCATCAGATGCAACTCTATCATTTATTTCCTTTTCAAAAGTCCCCTTATTTCTTTAAGCATTTCAAATGCTTTTATGGGCCTTTTTATTAGTTTTTCAGCTCTTGACAAAGTTACACTTCTGGCTTGGAGAGCATTAGAAAGTAAGGACATTTCTTGAAGTATGTCTATCATCAGTGCTAAATCTGCCAAGAAATATTTGTTGCAAAGACGGGCAGCAATTCCTGAATGGTTTGTCCTAGTAGTGAAAAAATTATATAATGCTGGATAAGCACGCCACACAGAAAGTGTAGATCTTAAACTGCAAACAGCCCATCTTGGTCCAAGAACCCTACCTACCTTCAGAATTTGTTGCCCAAGTTCTTCCGAAATTTTGAAGAGTTCCATTTGGTTTTTATTTGATTGGTGAAAGATACTGTAGATTTTATCCATGAATATTTTGAAGTGATTCACTTGTTTTATTTCATTAACAGAATCATCCAAAACAAGTTGCAAGCGATGATTTAAACAATGCCAAATGACAATGTTAGGAAAATCATTTTTAAGTCTAGTGCCTACCCCAGAATTTCGGCCAAACATTACACTTGCCCCATCCTGAACAGAAGGCAATCAAATTATTTCTT
>NW_013763635.1:0-871 GCF_000517525.1 Limulus polyphemus
CAATAGAAGATGATGAACAGAATGAAGCCACAAGTGATAAAGAGGTAATAGAAGATGATGAACAGAATGAAACAACAAGTGATAATGAGGTAATAGAAGATGATGAACAGAATGAAACAACAAGTGATAATGAGGTAATAGAAGATGATGAACAGAATATAGTCACATGTGAAAAGGAATTAAAAGAAGATCATCAAGAGAATGAAACAACAACTGACAAAGACATAATAGAAGTTAATGAACAGAGTGAAACCACAAGTGATAATGAGGTAATAGAAGAAGATGAACACAATGAACCAAGAGGTGATAATGAGGTAATAGAAGATGATGAAAAGGATGAAAACATAAGTGATCATGAGGCATTAGAAGATGATAAACAGAATCATACCACAAGTGAAAATGATGTAATAGAAGATGAACAACAGAATGAAACGACAACTGATAATGAGGAAATAGAAAATCATGATCAGATTGATACCACATGTTATAATAAGAAGATGATGAACATAATGAAACCACAAGTGATAATGAGGTAATAGAAGATGATGAACAGAATGAAATAGCAAGTGATAAGGAGGTAATAGAAGATGATGAACACAATGAAACCACAAGTGATAATGATGTAATAGACGATGTTGAACAGAATGGAGCCACAAGTGATAATGAGGTATTAGAAGGCGATAAACAGAATGAAACCACAAATAATAATGAGGTAATAGAAGATGATGAACAGAATTTAGTCACATGTGATAAGGAAGTAAAAGAAGATCATCAACAGAATTTAGTCACATGTGATAAGGAAGTAAAAGGAGATCATCAACAGAATGAAACCACAAGTGATAATGAGGCAATAGAAGATGATGAACAGAAT
>NW_013763636.1:0-1136 GCF_000517525.1 Limulus polyphemus
GTAGTGAAGGATTTGGAAGCTTTAAAAGTGGAGCTGAAGCCAATTTTTCTTTCAATGTCTTGAAAGCATGCTGGCAAGAAACTGTCCATTCAAACTTCTGGCCTTTTTTGGTCAAATCATGTAGAGGAGCAAAGGTAGTTGCAAAGTCCTTCACAAACTTCCGGTAATAGGTATAGAGTCCCAAGAAACTTCTTAACTCTCCCACATTGTCTGGTTTTGGGCAATCACGCACTGCACACCAGTCAATGTTAAAGCAAGAAATACAACTATAAAGAAAGGACATACACTTCCAGAACATTTAACTGACCTCTATAAGAAGAGCATAGTCCATTTGGCATCATCACAGGCTCTTCAGGTAAAAGAACTTTTGGCCAGTTATGCAGACGTCTTTTCGAAAGGAGATCATGACCTCGGCTGCACAAACCTTGTAGAGAACAGAATAAACACAGGCAATCACCGTCCAATAAAGATCCCTCCAAGGAGAATAGCTCCAGCAAAGCGACAAGAGATAGAGAAGGTCATGGGTGGTCTAATTAAGTAAGGGATAGTCAAGAAATCAGATAGTCCCTGGCCAGCTCCCGTCGTATTAGTCCAGAAGAAGAATGGGACCCAACGTTGCTGTATGGACTTCAGGGCTCTTAACAGTATAACCAAAAAAGACTCATACTCACTGCCAAGAATTGATGATACTCTTGATGCCCTAAGTGGAGTCAGTTGGTTTACAACTCAGGACTCAAAATCAGGTTTCCATCAAGTGAAAATGGCTAAAGCAGATAAACCAAAGACTGCATTTAGTTATGGCCAAGGTCTCTGGCAATACCATGTGATGCCATTCGGGCTTAGCAATTCTCCAGCAACATTTGAGAGGCTGATGGAAAGAATACTGGAAGGCCCACAATGGAGGATAGCCCTAGTGTACCTGGATGATGTCATTGTATTTGCAACAAATTTTGATGAGGAAATGTCCCGGCTAGAGGAAGTATTCAAGCATTTGAAAGCAGCAAACCTCAAACTCCATCCCAAGAAATGCCACTTGTTCCAGAAAGAGGTGCTTTACTTGGGTCACATTGTAAGTGAGCATGGTGTGCAAACTGATCCTGACAAGGTGATTCTACCTCCTGCACACACCCAACAAT
>NW_013763637.1:0-1345 GCF_000517525.1 Limulus polyphemus
ACTCTAGTTACAGAATTTATAACCACCATATACTCATCTTTAGCCTTACTTGGTACAACTACTCCATGAACACCTAGGTGTAACTATAGTTACCGAATTTATAACCACCATTTCATCTTTAGCCTTATTTGATAAAACTACTCCATGAACACTTAGGTGTAACTATAGTTACCGAATTTATAACCACCATACTCATCTTTAGCCTTACTTGGTACAACAACTCCATGAACACCTAGGTGTAACTCTAGTTACCGAACTTATAACCACCATACTCATCTTTAACCTTTCTTGGTACAACTACTCCACGAACACCTAGGTGTAACTCTAGTTACAGAATTTATAACCACCATACTCATCTTTAGCCTTACTTGGTACAACTACTCCATGAACACTTAGGTGTCACTCCAGTTACCGAATTTGTAACCACCCAATTGATCTTTAGCCTTACGTTTTACAACTACTCCATGAACACTTAGGTGTAACTCTAGTTACAGAATTTACAACCACGAAACTTATCTTTAGCCTTACTTGGTATAACTACTCCATGAACACTTACGTGTAACTCTAGTTACCAAATTTATAACCATCATATTCATCTTTAGCCTTACTTGGTACAACTACTCCATGAACACATAGGTGTAACTCTAGTTACCGAATTTATAACCACCATACACATCTTTAGCCTTACTTGGTAAAATTCCTCCATGAACACCTAGGTGTAACTGTAGTTACCGAATTTGTAACCACCATACTCATCGTTAGCCTTACTTGGTACAACTACTCCATGAACACCTAGGTTTAACTCCAGTTACCGAATTTATAACCAACATACTCGTCTTTAGCATTATTTGTTACAACTACTCCATGAACACCTGTGTGTAACTCTAGTTACTGAATTTATAACCAATATACTCGTCTTTAGCCTTACTTCGTTCAACTACTCCATGAACACCTAGGTGTAACTCTAGTTACTGAATTTATAACTAACATACTCGTCTTTAGCCTTACTTGGTACAACTACTCCATAAACACATAGGTGTAACTCTAGTTACCAAATTTATAACCACCATACACTTCTTTAGCCTTACTTGGTAAAATTCCTCCATGAACACCTAGGTGTATCTATAGTTACCGAATGTGTAACCCCATACTCATCTTTAGCGTTATTTGGTATAACAACTCCATGAACACCTAGGTGTAACTATAGTAATTGAATTTATAACCACCATACTCATCTTTAGCCTTACTTGGTACAACTACTCCATGAACAACTTGATTTAACTCCAGTTACCGAATTTATAACCACCATACTCATCTTTAACATTACTTGGTACATCTACTCCAT
>NW_013763638.1:0-873 GCF_000517525.1 Limulus polyphemus
GTTTTTTTAGATTCTTGACTAAGTCATTATTTAAGCGAAAACACTTGATGACGCTGCAGAGAAATCGAACTTCACTGGTACCACCTCAGCCAAATTAGTCTCTACTGGAAACATCAGATCCAAATATATCTTTATTGGGGACATCACAGCCAAATTAATATCTACTGGGGACATCAGAGACAAATCTGCCTTTACAGGTGACAGCACAGACAAGTCAGTCTCTATTGGGGAAATCACGCCGAAGTCTATGAAGAGAGAACATGAGAATATCTTAGGAGTTGAGTGGTGTCTGTGAAGAAAGAACATGAACATATCTTAGGAATAGAATTATGAATGTGAAGAGAGAACATAGGATTATCCTAGTGGTTGAGTGGCGTATGTTAGGAGAGAACATTAGAATATCCTGGAAGTTGAGTTGTGCCTGTGAAAAAAGAACATGACAATACTTTAGGAGTTTAATTATTATTGTGGAGAGAGAACACCAAAATAGCCTAGTGATAGAGTGGCGTATGTTAGGAGAGAACATGAGAATATCCTGGAGGTTGAATGGTGTCTGTGAAGATCAATCAGCCAATCAACTATTGCTAGGGTCAACCAAGTTCCAGTATCAGCTGCCTTCAACATGTCTGTTCCTATAGTGCCTCAAACCTTTCACATTGCTCCACTGTTCTCAGTTTGATCAGCTTTCTATATACTGTATCACGTCCATTGAACAATTCTGTGATTGGTTAGGACCTAGATTATTGTTTGTTTTATTATGGACAATATTGTATCTAAGAAAGAAAACAAAAAATGACCATGCATAGACTTTGTAATCACACAATCACCATTCTTGATAGTCTCTTTAGTCTATCAGTGACAGCTGTACAACTT
>NW_013763639.1:0-874 GCF_000517525.1 Limulus polyphemus
TGTAATCAACACTGTAGATACTAGAGTAAGACATACAGATGTCTGTAATCAACACTGTAGATACTACAGTAAGACAACCAGATGTGTGTGTAATCAACACTGTAGGTCCTATACGTTTCGTTTAAGTAACCGACATTAACACTATAGGTACTACACTTAGGAGGGTAATTATTGGACATCAGTGTAGGACACCTCAGTTAATACGGTAATTAAAGTGATAAAGAAATCTAATGTACGTTTATGGATTATCTTCAAGCTGTTACAATATCAAATTTGCTTATTTTTCCTAGTTTGTTTTTAAACCTGGTTGCAGGTGTTCATACCCTGATAAACATCCTCGCTTTTACTTGATACTGGAAGATTTACGACAAGCAAGTTATTGTATTTTTTGTTTTTTAAGAGAAAGCTGCGTACGTGCATTCTTATTCTGTTTCTGAGGGTCAGAAAGGTTGAATGCGATGTCTGTCGTCCATAAGATTGTGTGTGTGATGTTATATTTTCTCCTGAAAAAAAAAATGTTTTTTGAAGCCTTTGACTCTTGCATGGCACACTCACTGTGGTACTCTCTGAGCGAGAGTTCACAGTGACGTCTTTGATACTTTTGCTGGTTCAACATGAGTCTTTGGTGCTCCTGTAGGGGTCGCCCACCCTTGGATTTGTGATGAGACCCCCCTACGATGCTATGATAACGAAAGGAAAATCAATTATGCATGCTTACCTGTAAGTGCACGAGGAACCACTGCGTTAAAGCTATAACTCAGTTTTTTTTTACACCAGTGGGAGAGTAACAGACTAACTTTTAGTATATTAATATTTACATAATATCGCCCATGTTACCAGAAGTTCTGTCTGAAAATCTGATAGTTGTGTGTTG
>NW_013763640.1:0-2387 GCF_000517525.1 Limulus polyphemus
CATTTATGGATGACAAAAAGTTTTTACAGATTTTCAAATAACGTACTAAAACATAAAAAACAAGAAGTTCAAATCTGGAATAAGTATAAATATCGTAATCATATCTTATAAATACCATTTCCCAATGTCATTTTCCAAGATATTAAAGATCATAATGCAAAAATTAAATTTATCAAAAGTAACAAGCTTTATGTTTCTTAAACTACATACATTTATGAAAGTTCTTATGAAGTTTCAAACAATTTCATCCACGAGTTTTATTTGTGGAACGAAATATAGTGTTATGACAGCGGAAGTCGCGTGATTCTGGGAGCATGCATAACTGAGTTTCTTGAATTTTCAGGGAAGCTTGAGTGTGAGCAAGAGTCACCTCTTTGTAAATATATAAGCCTGGCAGAGAAAGCCTGGGGAATGAATATATGATAGAGCAAACAGTAGTCACAGTGAGTTTCGGCTAGTGTGTTTTGCACTCATAGAGCGCAAAGTTATCAAGATTGTGAATCATTGTGATTTATAGCATGTTATAAAAGTTGTTAAGTTTAAAGTGACAAGAAACATACTGACTGTAGAATTACTGTGTACTAAAAGTTTGTATCAAGAAAGAATAAACTGGTTTAATCAAGAAGGGACTTGTATTGCTGAAGTTCCTCGGAAGGAAATCTACTGGAAATTAACAAAAAGCAGATACGTAACAAATTGGTGGGATAGAAAAAAAAAGATGGAACTAGAAGTGGCAAATCAAAGTACGACTTAGCAGATTTGATGGCAGCAATACAAGAACAGCAAAAGAAACAAGAAGAACAAGAAAAGATACTACAGCAGTGGTTGGAGGAGAAAGAAAAGAAACGAGAAGAACGAGAAAAGAAACAAAAACAATACCAGTGCTCTATAGTTGTGCCTGTCATCTGCTGACAACTGTCCAAATATTTGCAGTGGTTGTCCCTTCAAGCTAGTTGCCAGGTACACTGCTTTCTGCTCCTCTGTCCATCCATTCATTTCTGCCAGTAGCTCAAATTGTGTTCTATATGATTCCCATGGTGCCTTCCCATCGAATTCCTGTGGCTTCCTTCATACTAGATCACCCCTATTGCTGACACTCATGTCTGGAATGTGACTTCTAGCAGGACTGAAGATGTCTGCATTAGGATTTAGCTGCAGGATCTGGATGGGGCTTCCTGTTGTCTGGGGCTGATTAGGTCTGTTGCTAATATATCCTCCCTGTGTTCAAGACAGTAAATCATCCTTTAATGTATTTAATTCACTTTGAAATTTACTAATCTTTTCCATTTGTACTTCTTGCCACTTTTGCTAGCTTTCCTGTAGTTGCTGCTGACTTTTCGGCAACTGTTGGAGACTTCCTTCCTGTTTCTTTTCTCGTTCTTCTTGTTTCCTTTCTTCTTCCAGTTGCCACTGGTGCTGGTTTTCTTGCCACTGCTGCAGTCTCTCTTCTTGTTTATTTTATTTCTCCTCCAACCACTGCTGTAGTCTCTCTTCTTGTTTATTTTCTCATTCTTCTTGTTTCCTTTCTTTTTCCTCCAACAACTGCTGTAATTTCTCTTGTTTATTTTGCTGTTCGAGCTGCCACTGTTTCAGGTTTTCTTGCCACTGCTGTTGTCTCTCAGCTGTTGGGACTTTCACAATGGGGGTTAGTGGGCGTCCCTCAGCACCAAGCACTACTGGTTTCCCCGAAGCTGACTTATTGGTGGTATTCTTCTTACACTGGCTCCTCATATGTCCTTGCTCTCCACAGTTCCAACAACCTATCTGGGTAGCAGCCTTTCCTGCTGTGGCATCTTCCCTATGTTGAAGTTGCCAGCATTGAGCTCTCTTGTACCCAGGTTTGTTACAGTGCCAGCAAATTTCCTCAAACTTCTCTGAAAGCTGCCCTTTTTGGGCCTTGAATCCTGATGATTGTACCAACTTTGGTACCTCTGTGCTGGACTTAATGTAGGATTCGAATTCAAGAGCTCTGGCCATTGCATCCTGCATAGTAGAGGGGAGTGCTTGCTTCAGTTGTGGACTGTCTAAGGCGACTATAAACTGATCCCTCGGCAACAGCTTGACAACATTGGGTGGCGCAGTTGGGTAGGCCTTGTGTGCCATACTTTACAAATCCTGTGCCAGCTCTTGCAGACTCTCCCCTTTAGCACAAACTTTAGTCCTAAACCTAGCTCTGTAGACTTCGGACTGATTTTGAGTTCAGCTAAGTGTAAAATGGCAAGCACACATAGTGTCTACGTGACAGGAAAGCTGGATGGTAAAATGTCTACGTGACAGGAAAGCTGGATGATCTAGCACCTTGATACTCACAAGGGTTTGCTGAGATGCAGAATCTATGACAAAGTTGCACCTTTTACCACAAAGGAGTACCAGAAGCCATGCAGAAG
>NW_013763641.1:0-1701 GCF_000517525.1 Limulus polyphemus
CCATATAAATATAATAGTACTGTATGTTGTAAGTCCACGTGACTACTAACTATATGAATATAATAGTACTGTATGTCCATGTAACTACTTCTTTATAAATATAATAATACTGCCTGTTGTATGTGTATGTAACTATTTCTATATAAACAAAATAATACTGTCTGTTGTATGTCCATGTAACTTCGTCTTTATAAATAATAATACTGCCTGTTGTATGTGTATGTAACTATTTCTATATAAACAAAATAATACTGTCTGTTGTATGTCCATGTAACTTCGTCTTTATAAATATAATAATACTGTCTGTTGTATGTGCATGTAACTACTTCGATATAAACATAATAGTACTGTCTGTTGTATGGCTGTGTAACTACTTCTATATAAATACAATAGTCAGGTCTGTAGTATGTCCATGTAAATACTTCTATATAAATACAATTGTACTCTCTGTTGTATGCCCAAGTAACTACTTCTATATAAATATGATTGTACTGTCTGTTATATATTCATGTAACTACGTCAATATAAATATAAAAGTACTGTCAGTTTTATGTCCATGTTTCTACGTCTATATTAAGATAATAGTATTGTGTTATATATGTTCATGTAACTACTTCTATATGAATATAACAGTACTGTCTGTTTTATGACCATGTTTCTACGTCTATATTAAGATAATAGTATTGTGTTATGTATGTTCATGTAGCTTCTTCTTTATAAATATAATAGTACTGTCTGTTGTATGTCCATGTAACTACTTCTATATGAATATAACAGTACTGTGTTTTATGACCATGTATCTTCTTGTATATTAAAATAATAGTATTGTGTTATGTATGTTCATGTATCGACTTCTATATAAATATAATAGTACTGTCTATTGTATGTCCATGTAAGTACTTCTATATAAGTATAATAGTACTGTCTATTGTATGTCCATGTAAGTACTTCTATATAAAAATAATAGTACTGTCTTTTGTATGTCCATGTATCTACGTCTGTATTAAAATAATAGTATTGTGTTATGTATGTTCATGTAGCTACTTCTTTATAAATATAATAGTACTGTCTGTTGTATGTCCATGTAACTATTTCTCTATGAACATAACAGTACTGTCTGTTGTCTGTTCCTGTAACTACTTCCTTACAAATATAACTGTGCTGTTTTTGTATGTCCATGTAAGTACTTCTATATAAAGAAAAAAGTACTGTCTGTTGTTTGTCCATGTAAATACTTCTATATAAATATAATAATACCGTCTGTTGTATGTCCATGTAACTAGTTATATATAAATATAATAGTAATGTCTGTTGTATGTCCATGTAACTAGTTCTATATAAATATAATAGTACTGTCTATTATATATTCATGTAACTACTTCTATATAAATATAAAAGTACTGTCAGTTTTATGACCATGTATCTTCTTGTATATTAAAATAATAGTATTGTCTTATGTATCTTCATGTACCTACTTCTATAAAAATATAATAGTAATACCTGTTGTATGTCCACGTGAGTACTTCTATATAAATATAGTATTACTCTCTGTTGTATGTCCATGTATCTACTTCTATATAGATATAATAGTACTGTCTGTTGTACGCCAATGTAACTACTTCTATATAAATATAATAGTACTGTCCAATACCCGTGACTGGCAGATCAGTTATCTTCTTGTGTAGTTTAGTGTTTAAAATT
>NW_013763642.1:0-1512 GCF_000517525.1 Limulus polyphemus
GTATATGAGAAAAATCTTAGTTTGAGATTGTATAAGTTTTAACTTTGTTTTACTAAACTTCTAATAACAATTTTTGATGTGAACTATGTATACATATATATATATCTTTCAAGTGGTTCAAAATCTCGAAATTATGAAAAACAGTAGTTACAAACGTTTTTTAAATGCAACTTATGAATCATAATGTAATCCAACTTGACATTGTCAAAGAACATGTAATCCAATGTCATGCAATTGTCAAAATATTTTCAAAGAAGACTGTTTCAAATATTGTAAAACGTTATCAAATTATTATTTCCAAATGGCATTTATGCGAGGGCAGGCAGTAATCGACTCCTTACAAGGTTATCATAATTCAAAATAGGTGACTTCTGTACAGATTGATGTTTTTACTAGAAGACCGCAACTGAAACTGTAATGGCAAGTTATTGTTTATACGCAGCTTAGTCAGTTGTTCACAAACAACATAATGAGGTAGATATTACATTTTAACACAACAATCGTAACTCGCCCATTTCAAATTACAGCAAAAAGAGTGTATTGTTACGTCTCCGTTTGTTAATTGATTTCCCGTAAATTCGTTCCGATTAAGTCCTTGCTTAAGTTCCTTTTATTAAGTCCTTGCTTAATAAAACTGGTTTATTCTTTCCGAATATAACTTTACGATACACTTAATTTCAACAATCGCGCTAAAACAAACAGCGAACGTGCTCAACTTCAATAATACTCTCTGACTGCAGATCAATTACTCACTGTCTACACACACACATTGATTCGTCACGTTGTCACCCCCTTATAACAATAGCCTCTTACAATAAACCAATAACAATTAACAATAACTTAATTAAATGTACAGATTTACAATCACAAAATTACAATTCAACAAAGTCTCTTAATTTTACGGGACGTATCTTCTTTCGTACTGGTCTCCAGTCTCGTTGGCTTCTGCTTCATATGGGGTTCATCTGCTTCATCAGGAAATGTCCTATCGTCGATAACAGTCATATCAGTGGTAGTAACTTCATCAAGAGCTTCACTGTTTCAATTCTCAAACTGAGTAGAGTTTCTTCTTCGACGGTGGCTTCTTCAGGTGGCACGTCTTCAGCAGCGTCATTTGTTCTGTTGTCCACTTCGTCCCAACTGAAATGTCCTGGACCATGATAACGTCAAAGCCTATTGGAATGCAGCACTTTTGGCTTACCTCGCCGACCACATTTTACCCGAAAAGTCGCGTCTGAGAGACGATCCACTATGTCATATGGGCGTTCCCATGGAGAAGACAACTTAGGAGACTTCCCTTTGGTCTTCCTGGGATTATACAACCATACATTGTCTCCTGGTACATAGCTGACTTCAGTAGATCTCTTATCATAAGTTAACTTCATCGAATCAGCAGACGTTTTCAAGTTTGAACACAGTTGATGGTGAATATCATCCATCCTTTCCAATAACACTTTCACAAACTCTGACACATTCTCAGGCAACTCCTCATAAGGTGGGCGTCCTGTTAAC
>NW_013763643.1:0-872 GCF_000517525.1 Limulus polyphemus
TAGTGTATTTTGGGTGTTGTTCTTAATATAGAGCGTTGGTCAAGGAAACTGAAGTTTATCTCATCCTTGTTATTCATGAGAGTGTATTCTTCACTATTTGGGCTGAAGCTTATATATAATTTGATACTTTAGTACAGTCTGTGGCTGATGCGTTGGAAGATAACCAGATTTGCCACACTAGAAGAAATTACTCCAACCAGGCCAGATAATTAATATCAACTGACAACTTAAAGGTGCACACTTTACCTTGTTTTCCCAATGACAGTTTGGAAGAGAAGATGATATAAGCTATTAAGTAGAGTTTGTTATACCCAGTTGAGTTTACAGAGATGAACACTTACTATATGTAATGATGGCATACTGCACAACTAAACAGAGTTCTACTGGTTGGTGGTTAAACATATTCATGTTTCATAGAGAAATACTACTCCCTTTGTATATGATGTATGGACTACCCCAACTGCAAGTGTGTCACAGTGTCCACAATAGTAAGCAGTTGGTAATAGTCACAGTACATCAGAAGAGGTGTTATGATAAATAGCTGTTGCGTGAGTGAGGTCATGTGACTAATGTCACGCCACTTCTCTCGAACCTTCGGGAATAGTTGGGAGATTACTAGATATAGGGTAGTCTGGTATATATATAAGAGGGCGACAACGTGACGAATTAATGTGTGTGTAAGTAGTGAGTAACTGATCTGCAGTGAGAAAGTATTATTGAAGTTGAGCACGTTCGTTGTTATAGCGTTTGTTTTAGCGCGATTGTTGAAATTAAGTGTATCGTAAAGTTATATTCGGAAAGAATAAATCAGTTTTATTAAGTAAGGACTTGTGTCGCTAAAGTTTCGTCGGAACGAATTTACGGAAAATCAA
>NW_013763644.1:0-871 GCF_000517525.1 Limulus polyphemus
GACATTCATATCTGGGATGTGACTTCTAACAGGACTGAAGATGTCTGCATTAGGGTCTAGCTGCGGGGTCTGGAAGGGGCTTCCCATTGCCGGAGGCTGATTAGGTCGATGGTTAATGTATCCTCCTTGTGTAAAATACAGTAAATCATCCTTTAATGTATTTAATTCGCTTTGAAGTTTACTAATGTTTTCCATTTGTGTACTCTGGCTTTCTCTCAACTGTTGGAAACTTTCTCCTTGTTTATTTTCTTTCTCCTCCAGCCACTGCTGTAGTCTCTCTTCTTGTTCATTTTCTTTCTCCTCCAACCACTGCTGTAATCTCTCTTGTTTATTTTGCTGTTCGGGCTGCCACTGTTGCAAGTTATCTTGCCATTGCTGTAATCTCTCTTCTAGTTTCTTTTCTTTTTCCTCCAACAACTGCTGTAATCTCTCTTCTTGTTTCTTTTCTCGTTCTTCTTGTTTCTTTTCTTTTTCCTCTAACAGCTGCTGTAATCTCTCTTCTTGTTTATTTTCTCTTTCTACTTGTTTCTTTTCTTTTCCCTACAACAACTGCCGTAACCTCTCTTCCTATTTCTTTTCTCGTTCTTCTTGTTTCTTTTGCTGTTCTTGTATTGCTGCCATTAAATCTGCTAAGCTGTAGTTTGATTTGCCACTTCTCGTTTCCATCTTCTTTTTTTTTTCATCCCACTTCTGACACCAATTTGTTACGCCTCTGTGTTCCTTTGTTAATTTTCCGTAAAAATTCTTTCCAAAGAAGCTTTAGCAATACAAGTCCTTTCTTAAATAAAACTAGTTTATTCTTTCTTAATACAACTTTGCAGAACACTTCATTTCCACAGTCACGCTATAACTTAAACAAACGTCTATAATT
>NW_013763645.1:0-1253 GCF_000517525.1 Limulus polyphemus
GACTAAAGTCAACAGTGGGTCATAGAATTATAGTGGTTATTGGGTCCTATTTAATCCACTCGGACTTAAAAAACACATGTAGATATGTTGTAAATAGATGAGTTAATTTACACACTGGCTGCAGACTAAATTCAACAGTGGGTCATAGAACGATACTAGTTTTTTTTTCCATTTTAATCCACTCGGACTTAAGGAAACACATGTAGATATGTTGTAAATAGATGAGTTAATTAACACTTTGGCTGCAGACTAAAGTCAATAGTGGGTCATAGAACGATACTAGTTATTAGGTCCTATTTAATCCAAAGGGACGTAAAAATACATGTAGATATGTTGTAAATAGATGAGTTAATTAACACATTGGCTGCAGAATAAAGTCAACAGTGGGTCAAAGAAGGATACTAGTTATTGGGGCCTTTTTAATCCGTTCGGACTTAAAAAACACATATAGATATTTTGTAAATAGATGTGTTAATTAACACGTTGACTACAGACTAAAGTTTACAGTGGGTCATAGAACAAAGTAGTTATCGGGTCCTATTTAATCCACTCTGACTTAAAAAACACATGTAGATATGTTGTAAATAGATGAGTTACTTAACACATTGACTGCAGACTAAAGTCAACAGTGAGACGTAGAACGATAGTAGCAATTGGGTCCTATTTAATCCAGTCTTATTTATGGAAACACATGTTGATATGTTTTAAATAGATGAGTTAATTAACACATTGGCTGCTGACTAAAGTCAACAGTGGGTCATAGAACGATACTAGCTATTGGGACCTATTTAATCCACTCGGACTTAAGGAAACACATGTAGATATGTTGTAAATAGATGAGTTAATTAACACTTTGGCTACAGAATAAAGTCAACAGTGGGACATAGAAGGTTACTAGTTATTTTTTCCTATTTAATCCATTCGGACTTAAGGAAACACATGTAGATTTGATAAAAATATATGAGTTAATTAACGCAATGGCTGCTGACTTAAGTCATCAGTGGGTCATAGAACTTTACCTGCTATTGGGTCCTATTTAATCCACTCAAACTTAAGGAAACCCATGTAGATCTTTTGTAAATATATGAGTTAATTAACACATTGCCTGCTGACTAAAGTCAACAGTGAGTCATAGAACGTTACTAGTAATTGGGACCTATTTAATGCACTCGGACTTAAAAAACACATGTAGATATGTTGTAAATATTTGAGTTAATTAACACATTGGCTGCAGAATAAAGTCAACAGCGGGT
>NW_013763646.1:0-872 GCF_000517525.1 Limulus polyphemus
GCCACTGCTGCAACAATTTTAATGATTTTGTTTCCTCTGATATGCTTCAAATCCATAAAAAGTTTGTAAAAATACATATGGACTACAACTCCAATCATCCAAAGATCAAGAAGTCCCTGGCTTTCTTAATACAAGAACTTTTCTTCCTGCTTACCAATTACTTCCACTAAAAAGTTTCTTACAAACTCTTTATCTAAATAAGAAAAATGTATCTTGCTGCTCTTTAGTATCTTCTGGCCCCCATTCAGGCCTGGATGATTGCCGAGTAAAAGAAATTTAAGATTTCCATCCTGTTCCTTGTTAAAAAGAATGAGCCTCAATAGTTTCACAATACGCATCTTGTGCCAAAATTCTTTTGTCAATCTTGAAACTTTATTTCAATGATATTGGTTAAGCATAACAAAATCTGAGGTCAAAGCTAATTGTGTACGACCCTCTTGTTGCCTATTCTAACTCATAGTGTAACAAATATTCTTATGGAAACTTCTGAAAATAGGCATTGATTATGTAAAGCTTATACTTTTTAACAATACCAGCAAATTTCTGCAAACTGTACACCATCTTCAAAACAACTGAAAAGGTATCTAAATATGGTTGATTAAATTTGTTTGTAAAAGCTATCACTTTTACAATAGATACAAATCTATCGAATACTTCTGAAGTTATGTAATTCACAACTGGATAGATAGATTACATTTTCCTATTTCTCATTCTTTTCAGAAACTGAGCAATCTCGACAAATTTCAGGTACCAGGTTGCCATGGCAACTAAAATTTTCATTGCAACACCTAGTATTTTCTCCCATTTTATTTGTGCATAGGGCTGTGCTAAATAGAAATCCACAACTATTTTTGCATTCTTTGAATCCTAAA
>NW_013763647.1:0-872 GCF_000517525.1 Limulus polyphemus
TTTTTTATTATTTTCAGCAAATTGTTTTAATTTAATATTTTTTCAGATTATTGATGTGGCGGAATGATTACAGAGAAAGGTTTTTGATAAATAATAGTTTCCAAAATATCCAAAAAAAGTAAACAGCTATTTGTCTCAACTTCATAATTAAATCTGATAGAATTGTCAATGTTATTAAGGTAATTAACGAAAAGAGACAATTCCTCTTTGCCATGCCGCCAAATCAAAAAAGTGTCATCAACATACCTTAACCAAACTTCAGGTTTTTTAAACGTTTTTTCTAACGCTTCAGTTTCAAAGCTGTTCCTAAATAAGTCACATAATAACGGAGATAAAGGAGAACCCATAGCTAAACCTTCGTCCTGTTTACAAACTTTACTGTTAATTTAAAAACCCATACTTCTACCAGGTTAATCACATCCATTATTTCTCAGACCGAATTATTATTTTCTTTCAATTTTTCTCAAGACATGCAATAGGTTGTTTCACACACAACATCAAAAGACACCAAAATATCTTTCTGATCTAACATTATTTGCTCAATTCGTTCCATAAATTCAAACGAATTCTTAACTGTGTAATTTTTTTATCCCTTAAAAATGAGAATTTTTTTCGATATAAATTTTAATAAATTATAAGCTGAACTCTTAATTTTAGATACAATAGATCTAAAATTGTTCCCAATGTTATGAACTTTAGGCAAGGCATATAATCTAGGTAAAATATAGTTACTTGGAATTAAACTTTGCTTTTCATTAGGTGTTAAAGTTATAAAGTTCTTATTGTTTTTTTAACCATTGTGGCCCGGCATGGCCAGGTGGTTAAGGCACTCGACTCGCAATCTGAGGGTCGCGGGTTCGAATATCTGTCAC
>NW_013763648.1:0-872 GCF_000517525.1 Limulus polyphemus
GACCAAACATACCGGTATTTATCAATCTTTGTATTAATGAGCAAGAATATCGGTATTTATCAATCTTTGTATTAATGAGCAAGAATACCGGTATTTATCAATCTTTGTATTATTGACCAAGAATACTGGTATTTATCAATCTTTGTATTACTGACCAAGAATACTGGTATTTATTAATATGTCATTGTTGGATCCTCCGTGAAGCCGTAAAGCAACTAGTTACAATTAGTTACATAAAGGACTCACCTGCTCATTGCCGTTCCTACATTTAACTAATAGATTAGAAGAAAGGCAGCTAGTTAACAGTACCCACCGCCAACTCTTGTGCTACTCTGATCGAACAGTAGAATTTGACAATCACTCTGAGAACGTACCCACGGCCTCATAATGCGGAGCGCGTTTTTAGCAGCAATGTGCCGCGAACCACGAATTCTCAGATGTCAGATCCGATTAGGCTTATCATTGCTAACGTCTAGACAAAATTTACATAGAAATATGATCATCGACCTAAGTATTTCCTGAATATGGGTTATATTTAAAAATAATGACACAGCGCTTCTATAACCTATGAATGATGTGATGTTCGGTTAGTGCTGTCTTGTATGAAGCACGTTAAATACATATTTAATTCTCCAATATAGGTAATTACATATCAGTATGACTTAGTATACGAACCAAAAACAGCCAATAAAAGCTGAGTTATCAGTATCACGGTGATGAACAATGTTTCTTCATAACAAGAAAGTAAAATAATGTGGTTTGTTTGTTTGTTTCTAATTTCGCTCAAAGCTACACGAGGGCTATCTGCGCTAGCCGTCCCTAATTTAGCAGTATAAGACTAGAGGGAAGGCAGCTAGTCATCCCCACCCACC
>NW_013763649.1:0-1689 GCF_000517525.1 Limulus polyphemus
CTCACATTGCGAGTCGAGCACCCTAGCCACCTGGCCATTTACGAGAGAGAGAGAGGTATAATATGAACGCGATAATAGAATTACATTTATAATGATTCAACGAAATGGAATAACTTAACAAAAACAGATGATTTTCGTTCACCCCAAGATTTGACATGAAAGTTATTGGTCATCTACTAGAATTTCTACTTATATGACTGTTTTATTTCGCAATAATTTATTTTTATGCGCAATGCTAATTCTTTCAGCCGCAGGGACGTCAAAATGTGACGGCTAATTCCACTTTTCGTTGGTAAAATAGTAGCCCAAGAGATGGCGGGATGAATGGTGTTGACTAACTGCCTTCTTTATAGTGCAAACATGCTCGCCCTTTCAGCCTTTATAATGTTACGATCAATCCCACTATTCGTTGGTAAAAGAGTAGCCCAAGAGTTGGCGGTGGGTGGTGATGACTAGCTGCCTTCCCTCTAGTCTTACACTGCTAATTTAGGGACGGCTAGCGCAGATAGCCCTCGTGTAGCTTTGCGCGAAATTCAACAATAAAAAAAAATCTGTATTGTGCCCATTGATCTTATTGCATTTCACGACTGTACAAACAGCGTATGCAACCACTGTACTTACTAACTTTTGACAAAATAAAATAGCATTTAACACTGTACTTTCATACGTTTCTAAATAGCAAGGCAAAAAAAAACAGACAGCAACAGCCACTGCCACTGTGACTGTTTACAGTCACTGCTGAAAACGTAAGGCGTGTTCTAACTAAATCATTTACTAAGGTTCAGCTATGGGTCAAAATAGAGAGTTAGTTCGAATTGAACTTTAAATTGGATTTTATTCTTTCGAAATTCGAATTGCACGTATTGTTGTTCGATGTACGTTTGATTCTAACTGAAACAATCCAATAATACTGTATGGTATCAACGTTCATCTTAGCTAACTCACTTGGATTGTAATATTAAAGCTATTATTCCGGCAGCCATTGGAGCCGCAGCCGACGTTCCCTGGAAAGACTCCAAACATTTTCCGTGGGCTGCAGGAACCACCTGTGTACAGAAAAAAAAAGAAATAATATTCAAAAACTATAAGATAACCTAAGAAACTAATATAATCTGAACGTAGAATGTTAATAGCCACATTTTGTTAGCAAACAGCGCCATCTCTTTGTAGGGTTTAATACTGTATTCCCACATAGCAAAATATAAATATTTAATATTACTTAAATAATGATGCAAATATCGAAAACGCTTGTACAAATGCTCTAATTTTAAAATTGAAAATTAGAATAACGTCTTATTAGATTAAACTGCAGAAACCTTGATGTAGAGATGTTATAGAACAAAGACAAACCTCCATTCAGCTTTAAGTATAAAGTGAGTAGTAAGAACAAAGTTTCTTTGTTTTAGTCTTAAGCGCAAAGCTGCACAATGGGTTATCAGTGCTGTAGCAACCACGGATACCACACCAGGTGTTTAGCGTGAGACAAAGTCAACAAAGTCTGTATATACAAATATTAATTTTTGGCTGAACGTAATCGGCATCTACCCTACATTGCACAAGTGTTTCTGAACGTAAACGGCATCTACCCTACATTGCACAAGTGTTTCACGTATTAGAACATGTGTGTGGAACGTAATCGGCATCTACCCTACATTGCACAAGTGTTTTACGTATTAGAACATGTGTGTG
>NW_013763650.1:0-870 GCF_000517525.1 Limulus polyphemus
ATTAAAATGAATTGTTGTTGTTATTGTTTTATTATTAAGCACAAAGCTACACAAAGGGCTATCTGTGTCCTGCCCACCACGAGTATCGAACGAAACCCGGTTTCTAGCAGTATAAATCCGCAGACATGCCGCTGTGCCACTGGGGGGGGGGGGCAATAGATTGTTAAATCAACAATACGACTGGATATCTGAAACACAAACAGTTATGGTTAACATTTTAACATAAATCAGTCTGTTATTTCAGTCAGAACCATTCTGTAAGATATTGGTCAAAACAATTTCTGTTTGGATTCAGAGTTTGAGAAGTCGTATTAAGATCATCGCTGGCAATAAAGGAGTTTGAACACCATTTCTTCATGTGTTTACGAAATATGATCATTTGCTTTAAACTGATTTTCCGTTATTAGTTTGAAAGATATCCAGGTTGCTGTTTGTTTCTACTACGTGCGCTTTGTATAAATTTGCCAGTCTGTTTAAAACGGGCCCGGCATAGCAATCTGTGGGTCGCGGGTTCGAATCCCAGTCCCACCAAACATGCTCACCCTTTCAGCCTTTCGTTGCTAAAAGAGTAGCCCAAGAGTTGGCGGTAGGTGGTGATGACTAGCTGTCTTCCCTCTAGTCTTAAACTGCTAAATTAGAGACGGCTAGCGCAGATAGCCCTCGTGTAGCTTTGCGCGAAATTCAAAAACAAAACAACCTGTTTAAAGTGATGATGAAAGTAAAACTACACAAATTCTTTTGACCGTGCGCATGCTAGAACAAATATCAACACCAACACGTAATCAATTTCGTTTTTTGTTTGAGCTTGGAACAGTTGTGCATCACATACATTCTTGAAAAACACAAAATGTAAATTATAGTGAGTATCAA
>NW_013763651.1:0-1217 GCF_000517525.1 Limulus polyphemus
CGGAGAAAAGCCCATACGATATTCTCTATCCTGGTCAGTCACAATAAGTTTTCTCACGATGGGTCATACATACCTGCCGATAAAAGTCCGTTAACTTCATCTAAAAACTTCTTGGTGGTTTGGATGGTATTCAGTTTTCATGTGATCACATCATACGATCATCGGTACTAAAATGCCCTGAAACACCAGTATCAGGGATAAGGATATAGCAGACCACAAACCTCGACCATATGGAGTGATCCAAATTTTTTCACAGTGCTGTTTTTCGTAGTTGATAGGCTCCAAAAAAAAAGTCTATATATGGGTACAAATGGTGCAGTTTATACGCAACTGCATTGTAATTAAGACAAAAATATATAATTATTTAGGTTTCTAACAAGAAAGATGTTAAAAAGTAAAGACATAGCAAGTAAAAATTAAAAATCTCGATTGGTTTGTTTCGAATTTGACGTAAAGCTAGACACGTAGGGCTATCTGTGCTAGCCATCCCTAATTTAGCACTAATAGACTAGAGGGAAGGCAGCTAGTCAACACCATCCGCCGCCAAATCTTGGGATACTCTTTTACCAATGGGATTGACTGTAACATGACTTTCGAGCATGTACGGTGACGGGAATTCGAACCCACGTCCCACAGATTGCGAGTCGAGCGCCACCTAACCACCAGGCCATAAAAAGCTTAATACTGATTTGTTTTGTAGTTAAAGAAATTCCTTTTTTTCCACAAGTAAAATCCAAAAGTTCTAAGCTTATTATGATGTATACACAGCGTGGTCACAAATACATAGACACCACCTTTTCAGAAAAAAAATGAAATTTTTCAGTCATATTCACATGAATTGATATATTTATAATTTAATTAATATCTAGTAGATCTTCCTTTCGCTTCGTGGAGTTCGTTGATCCTTTGGGCATCGTGAGAATCATCTCGTCAATTTTAGATTGTGGGATTTTCGCCCACTCTTGCTTCAAAACTTGGAGTAGATCGCTCTTCGAAGTTGGTTTTTTTTTGGTTGTTGTTTCTTGACTTGCCGGTCGAGTATGGCCCAGAGGTTTTTGATGGGGTTCATGTCAGGAGATTGGCTCGGCCAGGGCAACTTCTGGATACATTTTCTTCCTGCCACTTTTGGGTGTTTCTAGCAGTGTGACACGGTGCTCCATCTTCCTGGAACAATGTTGTGTTCTTGTCCACGAGACCCGGACGCTGCTCAGTTGTTT
>NW_013763652.1:0-870 GCF_000517525.1 Limulus polyphemus
CCCACCGAATAATGTTCATTATTATTACAAAGTGTTTTAACTGGTAAACTACAAGAAGCTTATGCTGCTCTCTCTTTAGAAGAATGTATGAATTATGATAAGGTTAAAGCAGCTATTCTCAATACATACCAGTTAGTACCAGAGGCTTTTCGCCTAAAAGTTTTGAGGTTATCGCAAACAAGATAATCAAACTTATATGGAATCTGCCCATGAAAAAGAGGTTTATTTTGATTGATTCTATGCAGATTGGCAACAGTTTCGACAAACTAAGACAATTATGCCTAATTGAGGAATTTAAACGTTGTGCACGTGACGACCTCAAACTTACTCAGATGAAAAGAAAGTTGAAACACTACAGGAAGCAGCCGCTCTTTCCAATGACTACACTTTAACACATAACACCACTTTTCATAAAAAGACATTCCTACCATCCCAACAAAAACCTGTATCTATTCAATCCACTAAAGTTGAGGATTGTTCTAAGAAATTCAGATCCTCTAGCTCGAAATCTTTTGACAGTCAGGATAAAACTTCTTTAAAACAATCAAGGCCTGTCTGCCATTTCTGTAAAAAACCTGGTCATGTTATGTTCCATTGTTGGTGTTTGAAAAAGAAAAAAAAAAGGAGGCAACACCCACTGCGTTTGTGTCCACATATGGACGTAGTTTCACCAGATCACCTGATGTTGTTGATATTGCCACTGATATAAAGCCTGATGTACTCAGGGAGGAATTTAGACCTTTTATGACTGTTGGTTCTGTGTCTTTGACGAATGACACTGGCAATCCCATACCCACACGTATTCTACGTGATACCAGGGCTACTCAATCATTGTTGTTAGAAGGTATATTCCCTTTAGATTCGAGTTTT
>NW_013763653.1:0-1054 GCF_000517525.1 Limulus polyphemus
GCAGAAAATACTCTACTTACTGTACCCTATCTTTGGTGTAGATTAAATACTCTACATACTGTACCTTATCTCTGGTGCAGAGGGAAGGGTACAATATGTCGAGTCTTTACAACAAAAGGGATAGGGTACACTATGTAGAGTATTTACTACACCGGACTAGGGTACAGTATGTAGTGTATTTAGGTGTAGTAAATACTCTACATACTGTACCCTATCCCTTTTGTTGTAAAGACTCGACATATTGTACCCTTCCCTGGTGTAGTAAATACTCTACATACTGTACCCTATTTCTTGTTCAGTAAATACTCTACATAGTGTACGCTATACCTGGTGCAGTAAATACTCTACATACTGTACCCTATTAGGTGCAGTAAATACTGTACATAGTGTACCCTATCTCTGGTGCAGTAAATACTCTACATACTGTACCCTATCCCTGGTGCAGTAAATACTATACATGGTGTACCCTATTAATGGTGTAGTAATAATTCTACATATTGTACATATCGCTGGTGCAGTAAATACACTACATACTGTACCCAATATCTGGTGCAGTAAATTCTCTACATACTTTACCCTATCAAGGTGCAGTAAATACTCTATATAGAGTACCCTATCCGTGGTGCAGTAAATACTCTACATACAGTACCCTATCCCTGGTGCTGTAAATACTCTACATAGTGAACCCTATCCTTGGAATAGTAAATACTCTACATACTGTACCCTATTCCTTGTTCAGTAAATACTCTACATAGTGTACCCTATACCTGGTTTACTAAATACTCTACATAGTGTACCCTATCCCTGGTACAGTAAATACTCTACATACTGTACCCTATCCCTGATGCAATAAATACTGTACTTAGTGTACTCTATCCCTGGTGCTATAAATACTCTACATACTGTAACTTATCCTTGTACAGTAAATACTATACATACTGTACCCTAACCAGATGCATTAATTACTATACATAGTGTACCCTATCCCTGGTGCAGTAAATACTCTACATAGTGTACTATATCTCTGGTGCAGTAAATACTCTACATACAGTAC
>NW_013763654.1:0-872 GCF_000517525.1 Limulus polyphemus
AGTGAAAATTCATGATTTTTTTTATCACAGCTTCATAAAATACTTAATCAAGATTTCTGCAAGTCACAAAATTTTATGTTACTTCTTTTTTAAAATGTGACTGATGAATTTTTACACATGGATATTATGCACATGTACACCCATACTTGCCAACATACCTTGTTCACAGTCTATGTGTTATGAACAAAATACAATGTTCCTGCTTCTTCTAAAGTGAAAGTACACTTGTGAATGGAAGTAATGTGTGTGTGTCGGTGTTAAGTAAACGCACATGACCAAGTTTTGGATGGTTTACACATTCTGTTCAAGCTTGTACATTTCTATTTAAAACTCTTAAAGAGGAAAGTGCGTGCTTACTCAAACCACAGTATTCTGTACATTATAGATTTTCAAGGATATTATTTCAATGGATATTATAAAACATTTTTCTTATTTGAATGATACGTATAAAATGTAATATATAGCTCTGAGCTTTAACCCACGTGTGTGTATGTTTTTAATAAAAGTGTATCATTTGTGACTATTGAGTTGAAAAACTAAAAACAGTTTTTAGATCACTGACACCTTGAGGAAGGTATAGTATTCAAGATCATGGGTGTAGATATCACAAAAGCTGTCACTGATTAGTACAAGTTAACTGATTGTATTAAACGTGTGTGGTGGGAGCTCTAAAGGGGTGACAATGTAGTAGTAGTAGTATGCATGCTCTGTTTTCTCAGGTCATCGTTAACGGTATGGTGATCAATCCATGTAATTATGTGAAATAAATATATATAAATATATATACACCTGGAAAAAAGTTAAGCACCCCCAAATATTTTTCAGGATTGCTTATTGAAAATAAGGTTTAATTTTCATGATGTTGAGCAAGG
>NW_013763655.1:0-871 GCF_000517525.1 Limulus polyphemus
TAACATAATATAAGACTAGAGGCTCAAAGGCTATATTTAATATTAAAGGTTTTGATAGAAAGAGAAAACGTAAATATAGGCTAACTAATTAGTGGTGCTAAATTACAGTTCCTAGATTAAGTCCTAGTACATCTAGATCTAACATTAATGTTAGACATGTTATTTCCATCTTTTTAGTCTTAGGTTTGGATCTAGATGTAATAATAATGACAGAAATTTAGATTTATACATCTAAACTAGACCTTAGATTTGGGTGCATAGATTGAAAGCACCTTGTATTGAATCTACTCAGATCTAGATATAACACTGTCTTATCAATTCTAGATTTAGATTTATTAGGCCTAACTTTTAGAACAAATGTTACATCTAGATCTATTAACTTAGTCATTGGATCTGTCCCAGTGCAATGCCTAGTGCAATCCCACTATTCGTTGGTAAAAGAGTAGCCCAAGAGTTGGCGGTGATGACTAGCTGCCTTCCCTCTAGTCTTACACTGCTAAATTAGGGACGGTTAGCGCAGATAGCCCTCGTGTAGCTTTGCGCGAAATTCAAAAACAAAATAAGCATTATATCCTTCGTCTACACAACCGTTTTATTCAAAAGCTCAGAATAAAAAGCTGGGTAATTAAGAAACTAACTACTACAAAGATGAGAAAAAACTGGTGACTTAGCAAATATTGAAATGAAAACTACATAATATATTTGACAATAATGACTCATCAAAGTTGGAGTATTCAGAAGAGCAGCTACCACCACTAAACTCACTTGAGTTCTTAAAAATGCGCTTTTCCTGAAAAGTTTATAATATGTTCCAGTGACTTTGAAAGACATTTGCCATACAAGAAATGAAGTATCTCTCTCGGTTCGTTTT
>NW_013763656.1:0-873 GCF_000517525.1 Limulus polyphemus
ATCAAGTCGTAAGATTTGTAAAGCAATGTTTCTCTCATGCCTTGTTTTTTTCTTTTCACATCTTGCTTATCTGTTTTGCAAAGTAATCTTCATTTTAAGATTAAAAATACTTTTATGCGTCAGAAAATTTTGAAATTTCATATGCGAAATCTTTGTAGTATCCGGATAGTTAACAAATGTTTCTAACGAAAAAATTTTATATTTTATCTGTTATTTTCAGTAATTAATCTATGTACGGGTTCGGTAGATTTGACCGATCTCGCAACCACCATAAAAATTAGGAAATAAATATAAATGATGCCTCTTTCATTCTAGAATGAACACAAATTATAACATGAAAACATAAATGTTTAAGACTAAATAGCTTAAATCTCATAACATTATACATTTATATACATTTATTATTTTCATTATATTGTCCTTTCACCCATGCTTGTCCAACAATACAGAAATTACAATGACATGTCTCATTTGCACTCATGTTACCGTATCACATAACATAAAACTGAACTTTGGTCTGTACAAAGTAACTTGTCTTGGCTGTGTTTTAGTCGACTAGTATTTTGTAAAATACAGTCACATTTCAATTATTATACATTACATATGTATATAGATTATTGATCTTTTGAAATAAGTTCTTAGTTATTTTCCCTAAAACATAGAACAGTAAATAAAGTAATAAAGCAAACAATTATCTCTTGTAGTTACGACCATTGTAGTCGGTTGTTAAGACTTTAAGAATTTTACACGTGGAGGATATGAAACAAAATATATATTTTTAGGTTGTATATATACACCTGGAAAAAAGTTAAGCACCCAAATATTTTTCAGGATTGCTTATTGAAAATAAGGTTTAATTTTCATGATGTTGAG
>NW_013763657.1:0-1060 GCF_000517525.1 Limulus polyphemus
TAGAGATATATGAACAACAGTTATAGTCTTCACTGCTATGTTCTGCTATGAATACTTGTAATTCTTCATCATTTGGACTTTTATTACATTCTTTGTCGCTAAGTTTTATTATGTACATTAATGATTACTGCATAATATTTTTTTTATCTTAGTTCTTTCATGTACAACTGCTGATATTTCTCTGTATTTAAGAAGCTGTAAAAATTTTCTTCATACATTTTTTTTCTTTTCAACCTACCTGTCAGTAAAAGATTTAGCAAAGAAGAAATCTTCTGCGAGATACTGAGCAAAAGCTTTAATTCCCCCCACTTCATCAAGCACTTTTTTCCGCATTAAAGCAGACATCCCAGTAGGGCAGTTGATTCTACACAAGTCGGCAGACAAGTATATACGTGCATGAGAAGTACCAAAGAACACCTAAAATATACCACAACAAAATCGACTTCAACCACAGAATAAAATAAATATTTTACATACATTTTCAAGTTTCTACACAACTGCTTAGCTAATTCTACTCGACTCAAAGTTGTCATTTGGCTAAGGAATAATGGTCTTATTTTGTGTAATACACAAAGCTATGGACTCGATCAAATAACTGAAGTATTAATATCCCATAATACCTTCATATTCATATTACACAAATCTTTAGAAATTAGACTCTTCTAGTGAATAAGTGTTATATTACACAAAATTCAAGATTTGTACTACATTACAGGATATAGGTGTTATATTACATAACATTCAAGATTTGTACTATATTATAGGATACAGGTGTTATATTACACAAAATTCAAGATTTGTACTACATTACAGGATATAGATGTTATATTACATAAAATTGAAGATTTGTACTATATTACAGGATGTAGATGTTATATTACATAAAATTGAAGATTTGTACTATATTACAGGATGTAGATGTTATATTACATAAAATTGAAGATTTGTACTATATTACAGGATGTAGATGTTATATTACATAAAATTGAAGATTTGTACTATATTACAGGATATAGTGTTATATTACATAAAATTGAAGATTTGTACTATATTACAGGAT
>NW_013763658.1:0-3055 GCF_000517525.1 Limulus polyphemus
TCTTACACTAGATTTTTTAGCATTCATAATGGTCTATTTAGTCTTTCTTGCACTAAATTCTGTTGACTTTGATAACAGTTTTTTTAGACCTTCTTAGAAAATATTTTCACAATCATAATGATCTTTTTACTCACCTATTACACTAGATTTTGTCGATTTTGATAACGGTGTTTTTAGTCCTTCTTACACTAGACTTTTTTGAAATTCATAATGGTTTTTAGTCTTTCTTACACTAGATTTTATTGACTTTGATAACGGTGTTTTTAGTCCTTGTTACTCTAGATTTTGTCGATTTTGATAACGGTCTTTTTACTCCTTCTAACACTAATTTTTTTCACACTGATAACGACATTTTTGTCTTTCTTACACTATATTTTATTGACTTTGATAACGGTGTTTTTAGTCCTTGTTACTCTAGATTTTGTCGACTTTGATAACGGTCTTTTTACTCCTTCTGACACTAAATTTTTTGACATTGATAACGACATTTTTAGTCTTTCTTACACTATATTTTGTCAACTTTAATAACGGCCTGTTTAGTCCTTCTTCCACTAAATTCTTTTGACTTTGATAAATGTCTCTTTATTCCTCTCTTACACTATAGTTTGTCAACTTTAATAACGGTCTTTTTAGTCCTTCTTACACTAGATTTTTTTCCACTTTGAAAACGGCCTTTTTAGTCCTTCTTAAACTAGATTTTTTCGACTTTAATAACGGTCTTTTTATTCCTTTCTACTTTAGGTTTTTTCGACTTTGATAACGGTCTTTTTATTCCTTCTTACACTAGGTTTTTTTCGACTTAGATAACTATTTTTTAAATCTTCTTACACTAGATTTGGTTGATTTTGATAACGGTTTTTTTAGTCCTTCTTACTAAAAAGACCGTTAACAAAGTAGACAAAATCTTGTGTAAAAAAGACTAAAAAAACATTATGAATTTTAAAAAATCTAGTGTAAGAAGGAATAAAAAGACCGTTATAAAAATCGACAGAATCTACTGTAATAAGTGAGTAAAAAGGCAGTTATCAAAGACGACAAAATAAAGTGTAAATAAAGAGACCGTTATCAAATCCAACAAAATCTATTGGAAGAAGGACTAAAAAGACCGTTATCAAAGTCGAAAATATCTAGTGTAAGAAAGATTAAAATGACCGTAATCAAAGTCGAAAAAACCTAAAGTAAAAAGGACTAAAAAGACCGTTGTCAAAGTCGAAGTAATCCAGTGTAAGAAAAACTAAAAAAACCGTGATCAAATCCATCAAAATCTGTTGGAAGAAGAATTAAAAAGACCGTCATAAAAGTCGAAAACATCTAGTGTAATAAAGACTAAAATGACCGTAATCAAAGTCGAAAAAACCTAATGTTAGAAGGAATAAAGATACCGTTATCAAAGTCGAAAAATTCCGGAGCAACAATGCCGTTATCAAAGTCGAAAAAATTTAGTGGAAGAAAAACTAAAAACCCGTTAGCAAAGTCAGCAATATATAGTGGAGAAAAAGCCAAAAATTACGTTATCAAAGTCGAAGAAATTTAGAGTAAGAAGGACAAAAATACCGTTATCAAAGTCGAAAAAATCTATTCTAAGAAAGTCTAAAAAGACAGTTATGAAAGTCGAGAAAATCTACTGGTAGATAAACTAAAAACCCGTTATAATGTCAATAAAATCTAGTGGAAACAGAGCTAAATATACCGTTATCAAAGTCGAAAATATCTAATGTAAGAAGGACAAAAAGACTATTATAAAAGTCGATAAAATCTAGTGTAAGAAGGACTAAAAAGACCATTATGAATGTCAAAAAATTTAGTGGAAGAAAAACTAAGAACCCGTTATCAAAGTCAACAACATCTAGTGGAAAAAGGGCTAAAAATAACGTATTCAAAGTCGAAAATATCCAATGTAAGAAGGACAAAAACACCGTTATCAAAATCAATAAAATCTAGCGGAAGAAGGAGTAAAAAGACCGTTATCAAAGCCGACAAAATCTAGTGTAAGAAGTTTAAGAAGGACTAAAAAGTCCGTTATCAAAGAAAATAAATCCAGTGGAAGAAGAACTAATAGAACGTTATAACAGTCAAAAAAATATTGTAGAACAAGGACTAAAAAGATCGTTATCAAAGTTAACAAAATATTGTATAAGTTGGACTAAAAATAATGTTATCAATATCAAAAATATCTAGAACAAGAAGGACAAAAAAGATCATTATGAAAGTCATTAAATTCTAAAGTAAGACAGACTAAAAAGACTAGATTTTCTTGACTTTGATAATGGTCTTTTTAGTCCTTCTTACACTTGATTTTATCGACTTTTATAACAGTCTTTTTGTCCCTTTTTACATTAGATATTTTCGACTTTGATAACGGAATTTTTAGCCCTTTTTCCACTAGATGTGGTTGACTTTGATACGGGTTTTTAGCTTTTCTTCCACTAGATTTTTTCGATTTTGATAACAGTCTTTTGTCTCTCTTACTCTAGATTTTAATGACTTTTATAATGGTCTTTTTAGTACTTCTTTCAGTAGATTTTGTTGACATTGATAACTGTCTTTTTAGTTCTTCTTCCACTAGATTTTGTTAACTTTGATAACGGTCTTTTTTCTCCTTTTTACACTATATTTTATTGACTTGGATAATCGTCTTTTTAATATTTCTTACACTAGATTTTAATGACTTTCATAATGGTCTTTTTAGTCCTTCTCGCAACGGATCTTTTGACTACGAAAACGGTATTTTTAGCGTTTTTTTAACTAGATTTTGTTATTTTTATAACGGGTTTTTAGTTTTTCTTCATAGATTTTGTCGACTTTCATAACTGTCTTTTTAGGCCTACTTAGACTTTTTTTTCGACTTCGATAACGGTTTTTTTAGCCTTTTTTCCACTAGAGGTTGTCGACTTTGATAACGGTCTTTTTATTCTTTCTGCCACTAGATTTTTTTGACTTTGATAACGGTCTTTTTAGTCCTTCTTACACTACATATTATTGACTTGGATTATAGTGTTTTTAATAGTTCTTACAGTAGATTTTATTGACTTTGATAACGGTGTTTTTAGTCCTT
>NW_013763659.1:0-872 GCF_000517525.1 Limulus polyphemus
CAATCAAGTATTATACATTCTCTGATGCACTGACGGTCAAATAATCTATATTCTCTGATGCACTGACAGTCGAGTAGTCGACATTTTCTGATACACTAACAGTCCGATAGTCTACATTCTCTGATGCACTGGCAATCAAGTATTATACATTCTCTGATGCACTGACGGTCAAATAATCTATATTCTCTGATACACTGACAATCTGGTAGTCTACGTTCTCTGATACACTAACAGTCCGATAGTCTACGTTCTCTGATACACTGACAGTCCGTTATTCTACATTATCTGATGCACTGACAGTAAGGTAGCCTACATTGTCTGATACACTAACAGTCAGGTAGTCTACATTCTCTGGTGCACTGACAGTCTGGTAGTCCACATTATCTGATGCACTGACAATCTGTTAGTTTACATTCTCTAGTGCACTGACAGTCAGGTAGTCTACATTCTCTGATGCACTGACAGTCTGGTAGTCTACATTCTCTGATACACTGACAGTCAGGTAGTCTACGTTCTCTGATACACTAACAGTCAGGTATGGCAGTACTAGAATCTCCACTAAAACAAACTTTAGGGATTGGAATTTTTGGTCATATAATCATTTCCATTAGTCCTTCCAATATGTTTCTCAATTTTAGTGAGAGCAGATAATGGTGCTCATGTGTGGGTAATATTAGCCACAAACTATTGGTAATATGATGCATAATCAAGGAAACTGCAAACTTTTTATTTGCTCGAAAGTTGAGTCTCTCACCATTACTATCTTAGCTAAGTCTCTCACCATTACTATCTAAGCTAAGTCTCTCACCATTACTGTCTTAGTTGAGTCTCTTACCATTACTGCCTTAGCTGAGTCTCTCACCATTACTGTC
>NW_013763660.1:0-872 GCF_000517525.1 Limulus polyphemus
AATCCCACTTTTCGTTGGTAAAATAGTCGGTAGTGGGTGGTGATGACTAGCTGCCTTCCCTCTAATCTTTCACTGCTAAATTAGGGACAGATAGCCCTCATGTAGCTTTGCGCAAAAGCAAACAAAGCTACACATTGGGCTATTTGTGCTCAGACAGCGCTGTGCCATTGGGAGGATTCCAATCAGAGCAAGCTATCTGCTTCAAACCAAAATTTCAACCTGGTATTGGTAATGACTATAGCTAATTAAATAAAGAAATATGAAGGAAGTTTCAGAAATAGAGAATCATAAAATTAACAAATTCAGCATTGACTTTACTTTGTCTCATAACATCATGAGGAAATCATAATCATTTCTAATTGAAAATAAGTAATTGTTACACATAATGGTTGACACATTGTATACAATACCTAGTTTAAGTTTAACCCTTGTAAGTTGAATTGATCACGTCATATTAAACTCCTGTTCACAGGTTTTTAAACACTTCAAAAAGGGCTATAAAGGTCACAGAATAAAAAAGGTTTAAAGTGCTTATCCTGAAAAAAGTTTAAAACCAATAGCAAGTAATAAATTTCAAAACAGCTACAATAAAGGATTTGAAAACACCATGAATATGAATATATATATATATATATGTGTATTTTTAAATTTGCAGTTAATAAAATAGGGTAAGATGTACTTCCCATGATAAATTTCGTTTTGACAACTATCAAGACCCACGGCCAAAAAAACAACCTGCAGAACACACTGTGTGTTATTAACAGGAGTGATAGTTAGCGATTTTCCACTTTCTGTAGCACGGACTATGGTAATCCAAACTATCACATATTTTCATTGGATGTGCTCTACAGAAATGGCCTGGCATGTCCAGG
>NW_013763661.1:0-2694 GCF_000517525.1 Limulus polyphemus
ATTTTTCATCTTACTCGTATGACAAAATAAGGTAGTATATTATTACCATATGGCTGATGGGGGTCGAGGGCAGAAACCAAAAAATAAGAAAAAATTGCAAGATGAAACCAAGACAGAGAGGAGAAAAAGAGAAAGTCATAAAAATATTCAACTTTTATAAACAGACCAAAGCTATGTGTGGTATCCCACTTACATTGCTCTTTTATACGCGATATTCTCAGTTTCAAATTATAAGTATATATTTTTGACATCGTGACATCTGGTCAACTAGGATGTGACAATCTATATGCAGATACTGACTACGAATCTTCAAAAGTTAACTGAATAAAGATATATTTCATACTAGTTGTGGAAAATGTAGAAATTTGTGGGTGTAAGAACTACGAGTTATCCACTTGCATTATAAATATTGTAGTTTGGATGACTAAAACTTATGAGAATGAAGGTGAAAAATATAAGCTGGTATTTACTATGGAAATATAATATCCGTAACTCTTTAACAACATAGCAAACTGTATATCTTTATTCAGGTATATCAAGGTAAAAGTTTTAACTTTTTTACCCGTTGCCAGTGTTTGGTTAGATAATGTACATGAACAGAATACACGGAACGACGCTAATGTTCAGGACCTGTACAACTGTTTCTGCTTTTGCTAGCGACTTGTACACGAGATGAGTCATTTATTCTTTTCTCTTGTTGTTTCAATAATTGGATACATGCAGTTGTATCGTATAGAAATATCATTATCTCTTTCCAGATTACTGGGACTGTTTTGTTGATGTCTGTGACGATTCTCTTTCTGAAGTACTGGCAAGGCTTAAAGTAAAGCATAGTTTCAAATAAAGATAGTACCATCATTCAAAATTGAATTTTTATGACTAACGAATGAAGTCGTCTGAAACTGTTTTGTGTCCAATTGATCATAAATAGATATAGAAGCTGGCAAGACTAAAACAAGACTCAGATGTTTTCTTTCGTGTTTAATTGTATTGCTCATTACTCAACACAAATAACATAAAATACTTAAGATTTTGGATAACCAAATACCTAAAGAATTTTAGGTTATTAATGGTGAGTAAAGGACTACACATGTAAATCAAACAACCTTCTTAAATTCCACACTATATGATGCAGACTTTATTTGTTTCGTCTTCCAAGCAATACAGTATTTTTCTCTCAAGAATAAATCTTCATTAGTCTTTTAACCCATAAAACAGTAAGAAGTAGGCTTAATAAAGTGATTTAGGTTGATAAAATTCAAACTGAACATTGTTTAAATAGTTTTATGACTGTTGGGGAGTGTGATATCCTCAGGTAGAAATTAAGATAGACAGTTAAGTATTATGTCCGCAAGTTTAGAGATATAGAGATTTGTATGTACAATTAGATTAAGTTAAACTAGACAAGAGTTCACATCGAAACAAATATTAATTGATTAATTAAATGGCAATCGCCTCTTGTGAGTGGTACTAAATCATCATCGCCTCTACCCCTCCCCTCCCTCTGAGGCCGCCAATCAGCGTGTTTGCCTTAACAAACCTTTTAACTACTGTGGTTCAATCCCCCGAGGTAGACAGATCGCAGATAGTGTATTGTGTAGATATGCATTAAAATAACAAGAACAAAATATAATGCCATTGTTTCATAAAGTGAAACCAGAGGGCGCATTGCTAGTGGAACGTTGCTAAGTCGCCATGACAGGCGGAAATTGACGTGTAGTCATAAGTCTTGACGACGGAAGTTGTGTGCTGCAAGAGGGTGTGTTGCTAGAGCATCCTTGCTGGGAGGGATAGTTCCACAAAGTGAACGTTGGTATGATGAGTGTGCAGATAGTTCGCGAGTGAGCAACAAAGGGTGATGTAGAACAACTTTATAGTAACAATGAAGTTCTTAAAATAATAAATTTAACCTAATTTAAATAACTTGGTGCTTACAATTATCAATAAGGAAAAATTATTTATCACAATGGTTAAGTACTGTTGAGAACTATCCTAATATTGTCCTTAGTAGCATCATCTGCCTATAGTAACACTATCTGCCTAAAGAAACACTATCCACATTTGTAAGACGTACGCAATAAATAATAGAAAACTATAAATTTGATTTAATGCTTCGCTTATAAAGCGAAATTGTGAGAACTCATTAACTGTTATACATAATATGTGGTTAGTGGAATAGCATATGAATATATTTAATGCATAACGACAAACTATTGTAACAGTAAGATTGTGTGTTAAATTATTGTATGATATTTAGAAATGTTATCACGAAAAATCCGTCCTTTCTAGAATCTGCAAAAGTTATACTAGTCAAATTACTGTTAACATGTGTAAAATAAATGATTTTTGTCGAAGAATTTTCATGTTTCGATATATACGATTGTTTCACATTTTATAACTAAGTCACGTTTACTGTTTATCATTAAAAATATACTTTATAACCAGAATAAGTTGTTTGTCACTAAACTTAACAGTAAAAACTAAAAAGTAAAGCCTTCAAGCTTGACTTAATGAAGACCTGAATAATTTTCATGTTTCGATATATACACAGAGGTATAATTAACTCGGTTCTCTCTGAAATAAGAGTAGTTAGACTACATTAAGACATATACACCACCAGCTACTATAATATATACATCTACAAGCTTTTATTCTGTCTTGGTGTTGCTTGTATACAGCATCATCACGAAACTA
>NW_013763662.1:0-875 GCF_000517525.1 Limulus polyphemus
ACACATTCTTCAATCGTGCCAGAAGAAAAACAATCACGTCATTCGCATTAATGGGTAAGTGTTAAAAAATATGAATTTTTCATACCAGGTTTTATATATATATATATATATTTAAATTAGGCCTGGGTTTGTAATTAAAAAAAAAGAAATTAAATAAAAAAGTTGTACGCGAGCCTGAAACGTTCGAAAATCACTGATCTAGTCCACCAGTTCAACGTTTCGGAACGGCTTTAAGCAGATGGTCTTTGAGTAACGTCGGGGTGAAAATTTTAAATAACCTTTTTTTATTATTTTAACGCACCTCACATGGTACTGTAAAACAAAATTATTTACTTAAAGTAAGAACGTCGCCATAAACCCATTGAATTCATCGACTCAGGGGAAAATCGAGATTTTTTTTTTTTCTGTCCGTCTGTGAAAACGTTTTAACTCTACCTCGAAATCTCTGGTCACTCAAGTTGAGTGACATAAGACTGAAAACTTTAGTACACCGGAGCGTACGTTTATATTACGTCTGAAAATAAATCAGGGAGCGATTGACGGTGGTTGTAATTTAACTTGGGTCTCTACTAGTCGTAAAATTGAACGGTTGGAAGAATTTTTTTTTTTTTTTTAAAGTTAGAAGAACATACATAAATCTATCTGTAACAGCAGCAACATTCTGGTAGTCCTTGAATGCTATTAAATCTTTACTGTAAAAAAAAAAGGGGGTTTATTACGTTAAATACTCACTCACGTGATGAAATACAAGAAAGATATTATATTCAGGTTGGGTTGTTTTTTTTACAACTCGGATACCGTTAAAAACGATAAAAAACAACAAAAAAAACGAGTGTCCATATTTTCCGTCCATCCCGATGGAACGGCGGCAAGTT
>NW_013763663.1:0-869 GCF_000517525.1 Limulus polyphemus
TTCGACCCCCTTTTAGCCAGCGTAGCGCTTTTCAGGCTACCTCCGCGCATACGACGACTGTCGTAATTCTTATGCATATGCCTAATGCTACCAGCATGTTTTCAGAATTCAAAGCTTTAATTCGAACGAATATTTGTTACTTTTCCAAATTCGAAAAAAAAGAAGCATTTTCACAATTATCTGGGTTCAACTAATTTATTTTCTTAATTTCTCTAAACACATTTAAATTTCCAATTTTGTATAAATCACTACTTAAATGTATGTTACTTGTAAAATACTTAAACTTTTCATATGGTTGTGATTATTATAAAGTACGATGTAGTAAATAGTTTTTTAATAATTTAAAAAGGAAAATTCTAGTCTTCGAAATTTCAAGTGCTTGCATAGCTGACAGAACGCCCCCTAGTGGCACAGCGGTATGTCCGCGGACTTACAACGCTAGAAACAGGGATTTAATACCTGTGTTGGGCAGAGCACAGATAGCCCATTGTGTAGCTTTGTGCTTAATTCCAAACAAACAAAGTTGATAGGACTATGTTACTTTCTATATACGTCTGGTTTACTTTGGTCTTTGAATTAACAATAACGTATATAGTGTTTTTATTTGTTGCCCCCCAGTAGCACAGCGGTATGTCTGCGGACTTACAACGCTAGAAACAGGGATTTAATACCTGTGTTGGGCAGAGCACAGATAGCCCATTGTGTAGCTTTGTGCTTAATTCCAAACAAACAAAGTTGATAGGACTATGTTACTTTCTATATACGTCTGGTTTACTATGGTCTTTGAATTAACAATAACGTATATAGTGTTTTTATTTGTTGCCCCCCAGTAGCACAGCGGTATGTCTGCGGACTTACAACGCTAGAAA
>NW_013763664.1:0-962 GCF_000517525.1 Limulus polyphemus
ATAGCCCTATGTGTAGCTTTGCCCGAAATAAACAAATTAAGTTACACTTCCGTGTATTTTGATTTTACTACCAGGGTCACAAAAGTTTTCTATTCTTTCAGACCATTCTCTATCTGAGTTGGTGTTTTATCTTGATAAACGTTTTAATCTTAACAAGAGGATAAAAAAAAACATTTATGATGTATTTGTTGGTGTGTTACATGTCGGATAGTTTTGTTTATAGAATTTAGCGCAAAGCTACTCGATGGTTATCTACGCTAACCCTACCTAATTTCGAAACGATAGACTAGAGAAAAAGCAACAAGTTAACACTACCCACCGCCAACACTTGGAACATCGAACAGTGGGCTTTGACAGTCGCTCTGAGCCTCCCACAGCCCAGAGTTCGGAGCGCAGTTTTTAATCTATGTCGCGAACCACGGATCTTTTGGATCCAACACGCTAACCATGGGTGTATTTTAACATGATTTCTGATATTACCAGGAGAGCCATCTTAGAAACAATTGTTATACTCAACGTTGACAAAACAAATCTTTGTAGTTTTGTAAGATTCTCATATTACAGAATTTATATTCGTATTCATCCAAATATTCAAAAACAAGATTAGCTAATCTCTTTAAACCTTAGCGCCATCTAGAATCCTTATTATTCACAATGATTATCGTGTAAAATGCTACAATTTTCATCTAGCACACTTTATTCCGTACACACTCGTGTTTATTATTTTACTCTTTGTTGTCTTTCATCAGTTTCTTTACCTTTTTAATGTTGTTGACGTTTTCGCTTCGGATGTTCTTAAACTAATTCCCGCTACTCGATTAAAGTAGCCTAAGAGCTGGCGGTTGGTGTTGTTCATAGCTACCTTCCCTCAAGTCTGTCACTTCTAAATTAGGGCCAAAACATTAACTGGTCGTTGATTGGTTGAATCTCTCTACGCTAGCCCTCTACTTTCACAACTTCAA
>NW_013763665.1:0-867 GCF_000517525.1 Limulus polyphemus
TGGATTGATCTATACTGGATGCACAAAGAATAAATATAACTTATTCTTTTTATCTGAATTAAACTTTATTATTGTACAGTTTTATATACTGTTACGAAACCTAAAAATCAAACACAGCTGCATCAAAATTAAATATAGGGTTTCTTGAGAACATAATTTTGAAAGATATATTTACATGATATATATCTTTACACATTAATTTACTGGAGAAAGAGAGCATTTGTAACTTACATTATTAAAAAGGAAAGTGGAGAGAAGGCGTTTCTAGTTTTTTCTAATATACTTGAAAAACTGTTATGATCTAAGACATATGTACAAGTTTTGTGAAATTGGATACCAACTGTCTTATACAGATAGCAGAACATTACTTAAATGGTCTGAATAAAGAAGGCTAAATTGTCAATGACTTGGAAGACTTCATCATCACCTTAGCTTTATTCTCTGTTAAAACCATTTCAGTAAAGTTCTACTATCTACACAAGAAATCTGTTTCATTTTGAATATACTGTCTAAATCAACAATTAAATAACACTAGAAAGAAAGGTAAAATACTTACTTGTGGATCATCTTCTCTAATTATATTCTCATCTGTTTGTGTCTTCAGTAACATGTTCATAACATCACTGGCATCAGTTACAAACTGAGAAAGGTTTAAGAATTAAAAACTTTTTCAGACTATATATATATTCAACCTATATAATCCACATCATACAAACTTGCCATATAACTCTATAAATTATTTTAACAGCAACTGATCAGCTAGACCAAACCTTTAACCTTCTATGCAGCAAAGTTGAAATATATTAATAAGAATGCTAAATGAGAAAGTCAGTTTTACAATATATTTAAATTCTAAAATTTGCACTG
>NW_013763666.1:0-1105 GCF_000517525.1 Limulus polyphemus
TGCTGGACTTAACATAGGATTCAAATTCGAGAGCTCTGGCCATTGCATCCTGCATGATAGAGGGGTGAGCTTGCATAACTTGTATCTTAAGTTGTGGACTGTCCAAAGCATCTACGAACTGATCTCTCAGCAACACCTTGAGGAGATTTACCCAACTGCACCACCCGGCCTTGTTTGCCATGCTTTCCAAGTCCTGTGCCAGCTCTTACAGTCTCTCCCCTTTAGCACGGATTCTCGTCCTAAACCTAGCCCTGTAGACTTCCGACTGATTTTGGGTTCCGTACCTGAGTTCTAGAGCCACTACCAGTGCTCTATAGTTGTGCCTGTCGTCTGCTGACAACTGTCCAAGTATTTCCAGTGGTTGTCCTTTCAAGCTCGTTGCCAGGTACACTGCTTTCTGCTCCTCTGTCCATCCATTAATCTCTGCCAGTAGCTCAAACTGTGCTCTATATGCTTCCCACGGTGCTTTACCATCGTATTCCTGTGGCTTCCTTCTTACTGAATCACTCCTAGTACTGACATTCATATCTGGGATGTGACTTCTAACAGGGCTGAAGATGTCTGCATTAGGGTTTAGCTGCAGGCTCTGGAAGGGGCTTGCTATTCTCTGGGGCTGATTAAGTCGATGGTTAATGTATCCTCCTTGTGTAAAAAACAATATATCATCCTTTAATGTATTTCGCTTTTAACTTTACTAATATTTTCCGTTTGTACTTCTTGTTTCCTTTCTTGTTCCAGTTGCCACTGTTATAGTCTCTCTTCTTGTTTCTTTTCTTTTTCCTCCAACAACTGCTGTAACTTCTCTTCTTGTTTATTTTCTTTCTCTTCTAACAACTGCTGTAACTTCTCTTCTTGTTTATTTTCTTTCTCCTCCAACCACTGCTGTAGTCTCTATTCTTGTTTCTTTTATTTTTCCTCCAACAACTGCTGTAATATCTCGTGTTATTTTGCTGTTCGAGCTGCCACTGTTGCAGGTTTTCTTGCAACTGCTGTTGTCTCTCTTCTTGTGTCTTTTCTTGTTTATTTTCTCGTTCTTCTTGTTTCTTTTCTTTTTCCTCTAACAACTGCTGTAATTTCTATTCGTGTTTCTTTTCTCGTTTTTCTT
>NW_013763667.1:0-872 GCF_000517525.1 Limulus polyphemus
GCTCATGGGCATGAAGAACAGACAGAAAGTATACTTGGCTGACATTGAAGACCAATGCATATTAGGAGTGGACTATTTACTACCAAGGAAGTTTGTAGTTAACTTCAATAAAATGACGTTTGGGAACAACAAAGGCCAAATTCTGGTAAGTGTTGCTGCATCTGTTGATTTGCATATCACAGCACTTAAGTCAACTACAATACCGCCTATGTCAGAGAAATAATTTGGGGTAGAATAAATGAACATCCCCAAGGAAGCTCGATACTTGGGGAAGCAGTGGAAGACCCATTCAGGCCAGCGGATGGTGAAGATTGGAAGGTCACTTGTGACAGGTCATCAACTAGTACCCATAACAGTGGCTAATTTCTCTAAATGTGAGCAGACACTTAAGAAAGGGGCATTGCTGGGTGTGTGCCAGGAGGTAGAGCTAGTCAATGTTAAGGCAAGAAATACAACCATAAAGAAAGGACATCCTCTCCTAGAACATTTAACTGACCTCTATAAGAAGAGCATAGTCCATTTGTCATCATCACAGGCTCTTTAGGTTAGGGAACTTTTGGCAAATTATGCAGACGTCTTTTCGAAAGGAGATCATGACCTCGGCTACACAAACCTTGTAGAACACAGAATAAACGCTGGCAATCACCGTTCAATAAAGATCTCTCCAAGGAGAATAGCCCCCGGCAAAGTGACAAGAGATGAAGAAGGTCATGGATGGTCTAATTAAGGAAGGGATAGTCGAGAAATCGGATAGTTCCTGGTCAGCTCCCATCGTATTAGTCCAGAAGAAGGATGGGACCCAACGTTGCTGTGTGGACGTCAGGGCTCTTAACAGTATAACCGAAAAAGACTCTTACCCACTGCCAAGAATA
>NW_013763668.1:0-872 GCF_000517525.1 Limulus polyphemus
TTTCTTTAAAGACTTTAGTAACAACTGAAAATCACCAATTTACTAACATTGAATTTGTTCTACTTAAAGTATATTTTCAATTTCAGTAAATAATCTAGGATTTGTCTCAGGAAGAAGTTAAGCTCAATTTTAATTAGAATAAACAATTTTGGTTTGTTCTTGTAAGAAAAGAATTTTAACCCTTTTGAGACGGGTCATGGGTTAAAGGCCATGTCATCACATTTGTTGACTCACATTCAAAATGTTATTGAACTACTATTTCATGAATTTATGTCAATAACCTTGGTATCCAACTGTAGATTATAATTCAAATTTTAGTACTATATATTACTCCATTTCTTAATTTAAAAGCAAATATTAAAAAACACACAAATAAACATAGAATTTTGCGTGTCACGTGGTATGCTGAATGCAGCACTGGTTCAAATTAAATGTTTGTGAAGTAAAAATACTAAGTCTATAGTTTTGTACAAATTAGAAACTCAAATTACTGATATTGACAAGCTAGAACATAAAATAAGAGCCTCTTATTTTTTCAATTTGTTAAGATATTGTTCATGTAATAAATCAAACACACCTCTTTCCATTTTTGGAAATGCTACTTTATATACATTTACTTCTATATATGACATGAATAACCAATCAGAAGCTCAGAATGTCCCCCTAGTGGCTTTCTCAGCCATATTAACGGGCTTGGCCCCATTTCTTTCTTTTGAATCAATATTTGAATAAAGTAGGGTGTGTCTTTTAGTCTGCTCGAAGTTTCATATTTTTTTTAGACTAAAATACATCTTAGTTACTAAGCTTGATAAATTATAGTGGAATTCTATGGTATTAATGTAGTAATTTATGATTTATTTATTTATTCAAAT
>NW_013763669.1:0-864 GCF_000517525.1 Limulus polyphemus
AGTCTCAAAGTGGGTTCCTCATCATCGAATTCTAAACATATGTTATTTGCAACTAGTGTTATGAAAATAATCACATAACAACTAAAAGAAATTACTTTGGAAAGTGTTAAAATATTTTGATGCTAGTAAACTCAACCAAACTATTTAAGACTAAAAAGAATGCTTATGTAAAAAAAACAAACAGGTATATTCGTAAATACATAATTAACGTCCGAGTTATTTCCAAAAACTATGCAGTGTCTAAATGTAACACTAATTACAAAAGGTGGGTATCAAAGATAAAAGCAAATTATATAAACTTCTTATAGAATCAAAGTGTAATAAAACAGGCCAGTGTTGAATAAGGATTTGGCTTAATCACTTATGGTGTGGGAGGGTGATAAAAATAGCATAGGTATTTGCAAATATTTGCATGTAATTTCAGAACTATTTCACATTTAGTATGTTTTCACTAAAATAATTTTATAATTATTACTGTCAGGTCAATTTGCATGTGCCAAATAGTATTTCATCAAAGATATCTGAACCTCTTAATTCCATGCAAAAGCTATATTGATTTTAAATTCTTTATTTTTTGAATTTATATAGAACTATGATAAAGGAAAAATCTTAATTAAAACGTACTCTTCTGGCTTCTAATATAATAGTAAGTGTATTTTCTCTTCACTCACAAAAGTAATATTAATAAAGCAGTTCTTTTGTAACTAACTGTTACATTTATAATGACTGGAGACGGCTTGAATGGGTAATGAAGAAAAACTTTAATATAAGTTTAACATAACAGCAAATGTACAACGTTTTTTGGTACCTGATGATGACAAAACCTTGTCGAAACGTTGTACATTTGCTGTTATGTTAAACTTA
>NW_013763670.1:0-873 GCF_000517525.1 Limulus polyphemus
GCACAAAGCTACACAATGGGCTATCTGTGCTCTACCCACCACGGGTATCAAAACCCAGTTTCTAGCGTTGTAAATCCGTAGAAATACCGCTGTGCCACTGGGGGGCATCCCTTCAAACGGAGATATAAAGGTAAAACTGTTTTGTCCGGAATTATCTGGTATTATAATTCGGGTTATCTTTCTACTGTTGTTTTCATCGAGACTTTGATGGACATTGTTTCTCCACTGTCTTCTTCAGGCTTATATTCGTTTCTAGATTTCTATTGTCCTCATATAAATATGGAAAATAGTATGTTTTCATTGTCTCCGTTAGGAACATAAGACATCATGTTTCACTGTCTTCATCAAAGATAAAATGCAAATTGTGTATCCACTTTGTTTATCTAGGGTATGATGTAAACTATGTTTCCACTGTCTTCACCTAGAATAAGATATAGATTATGTTTTCACTGCATTCATCAAGGAAATTAGTGTATATTTTTACGACAGCGGAATTTCTTGAATGATCATGAATTATCAGGTAAGCTCGAGTGTGATCGAGACGCTTCCTTCTTTAACATATAAGCCTGGCAGAGAAGCCAGCGATAGATAAATAATTAAAGAAGCCAACAGTAGTGACGGTAAGTGACGATAATTATTTTTTTGTTTGTTTTGTTTTTTGTTACGCACAATCTACACAAGGGCTATCTGTGCTCTGCCCACCACGGGTATCGAAACCCGGTTTCTAGCGTTGTAAGTCCGCAAATAAATGCCAGAAACGAAAAAAGTGACGGTAAGTAAAGTGTGTGAATCATTGTGATTTATAGCGTGTATTATAAAAGTTGTTTAAAGTGACGAAAGACGTATTGACTGTGGAATTACTGTGTACTAAAA
>NW_013763671.1:0-872 GCF_000517525.1 Limulus polyphemus
AGTTTTAGTTCAGCGAATGTGACACTATATCACATGAGAAATCAAGGAACAGCTATATTACAGTTAGCTAGAATATTACAGGAAGGATTAATTATTAATTACAAAACCTTAACCAGACAATATCACGACGAAATAAGTGAATTGTTATTAGAGCTACAAGATATTAAGAATAGTGTATCTATATCTGATAGAACTAGGCAAAAGCGAGGTTTGATAAACGCAGGTGGTAGTATTTTAAAATTCCTATTTGGAACAGCCACCACCGACGATTTACAAGACTTGAATACAAAAGTAGAAAAGCAAAGACAAGTTTCTAAAGAAATGATTCATTTAATAGGAGAACAAGCGACTATAATGAATTCATTAAATCAAACACTTGAGCTACATGACCTAGAAATCAGGAAAGTATCTAATGCTTTAATAAATATTACAAATGATTTAATACACACAAGAATAAAACAAACGGAGATACATAAAGGAGGAATAGAAATGTTAGTTTTTAACGCTAGAATTCAGAATAACTTGCAACAATTAGCGTTTACGGTAGCTAATAGTAGAACAGAATTAGCTAAGTTAATACAAGCATTATATGTAGCCGCAGATAAGAAGCTAAGCTCTTACTTCTTACCACCAAGTAAGTTAGAAAGAGTACTCGATGAAATTGAAAGGAGATTACCTCCCCATTTACAAGTTATCATACCTACTCATAGTGATCAAATTTATATGTATTACACATGGGCTGATGTAAAGACAGCCGCAGTTAAAGATATCCTACGAATGTTTATAGAGATACCTTTGAAAGCGACTGATAGGATGTTTAAACTATATAAGATCGTGTCTTTACCGATAGCAATAAATCATTCATTAGCTTT
>NW_013763672.1:0-873 GCF_000517525.1 Limulus polyphemus
AATAAAAGTATGTTATATAACACAGTATCAATTGTAGCAGAAACTGTAATAAAAGTATTTTATATAACACAGCAACAAGTGTACATTAGTGTAACAGAAGCTGTAATAAAGTATATAACACAGCAACAAGTGTAACAGAAACTGTAATAAAATACATAACAAAGCAACAAGTGTACATTAGTGTAACAGGTTTTGTGATAAAAGTATTTTATAAGACAGTCGCATCCCTAGTATAATTAAACACAAAGCTCAGAATAAGCTGTTAGAAAATTAAAATGATGTTTGGTCACGTGATAGATCATATTCAGTCTTACGTTGTAAAGTTGGTTGAGAATAGAGGGCAGCACAATCTTTCAATAAAGCCTGTCGTAGCTATAAAGTTTGTGCTTAGCACTAACATTAGTGTCTCTCAGAGATTTTGGTTGCTTAAGAAACGCTACATGTGCTTTGAAGTAAAAACAAATTTAGCTTAATTATTGTTTATACTTGCACCTTTGTAAATTTCAGTTTTATATGCTATATCTCAGGCTACATGTTTTAATTCTGCTTTCATAAGTGTATATTTTTAAGGCTTCAAACACAAATGTGTAAAAAGGTGGACAATTCTTGTGTCCATGGGTGGACACGACGTATTGTGTGGTGGTACCGCCACAGAAAATGGCTTTGTGTAAACAGAAGTTGAGAGTCGACTGTTGTCCAGTTTGACGGCCAAATCTAGAGATGGAAATAAGAGGGTCAGCTAAACTGTTTAGACATGACCATCAAAGTATTGATAGATTGCATCATAAAAATATCAGTAAATTAAAAATGTTAGTATGTACAAGGTGAGAGTGAAATATATGGTCGGTAACATGAGAGTTTACCATATGTTCA
>NW_013763673.1:0-871 GCF_000517525.1 Limulus polyphemus
ACCACGAAATGCAAGATTTTGAGAAGCTAAATATTGTGTACAATCCAGCAACTGTCGCAGTATATCTCTCCATTTATTTTTATCTTGCTGAATTTGCCTTTGCAGCTCTTCATCAATGCCAGTTTGAAGACAAATTTGGTGCATAGTTTCTTTCCAAGCAGCAAATAACTCACGATGACTGTCACTATTTTCATAGGCATTTAACTTTTAAATTTTTTTGCACTTAGAGAATCCACCCTGTGTTTTGAAAGCAGATCGACTATCGGATGTCATACATGTAAAAGGAAAAAGAAGACAACAAAAGCAATATGCTGCTTTTTGTAGAGGTGAATACACCAACCAGGAATGATTGACCTCTTGTCCATTCAGAAGGTGTTCTTTGAACCAAAATGCAGTCATAGAATGCTCATCTTTGGCATCAAATGGACCTTCTTTATGTGGCAACTCATGTGCTCCAACTTTAACAATCTCTGTGCGATGTGCATGTGTTACAATTGCTGAGCCTGTTGTATCTAACTTCATAAATCCAATATCCTTGTGTGTTAAAATATTTATTAGGTCATCCTCTTTAAGCTTAGCAGCACTATTCTGTGGATTTGTTTCTGACAAAGCGGAATCCTCTTGTTTATTATTATTATTGTTGCTTTCAACAGGACAGAGAACAGTTTCTTCATTGTTTTATTTTTCAAATGAAATAGCATGTTCACAATGTTGCACTTTGACCTCTTTGCTGCCATCAAAAGGAACAGATGCTGGCTTACTGGTGTCATCACTTCCAGCAAGGAAAGCTATCATCAATTTGCTTGGCTCCACCATCAAAGCTGCAAATTGTGCACATCTTTTGCATCCCTGTGCCCCACTTTCTTTTTTC
>NW_013763674.1:0-872 GCF_000517525.1 Limulus polyphemus
AATCCCACTATTCGTTGGTAAAAGAATAGCCCAAGAGTTGGCGGTGGGTGGTGATGACTAGCTGCCTTCCCACTAGTCTTACACTGCTAATTTAGGGACGGCTAGCGCAGATAGCCCTCGTGTAGCTTTGCGCGAAATTAAAAAACAAACAAACAAAACAAGTTAAAGGATATATTTAAAAACTTACTGATGAAAATTAAATATAATTAAATTATGGCTCCCGGTAAACTTAAGACTGTGTAGGTTGACAATTTTAAACTGTATAATAAGTAATTTTATAACAAAAACAGTTATAGTGATAATCTAAGCTTAAAATATTTTACAGAATTTACACAGATGGCATACAACGTTATAGACAATTAACTAGAACAGTAATGGATATTTGTTTTCCAGGAAACGAAACTGAAACCTATTGAGTATAATTTATTTCCCTCTCCGCTCCTAATATTTATGTAACTGCAGTTATTGATTATTGTTAATACTTCTTTTTGAGTCTGTATGTTAGTTTCAGCAAAAGGGATTAATAATTGTTCTTAATATGATCACACCATTTACCGAACCGGAACTGAACGTATACTCTCGATCACCCATGTGATCCAGTAATCTCCTACTCAGGGATTCGATTTGGAAACGTGTGTACAGCTACTAAAAATACAATCACGTGATAATATTCTTAGAAACAAACCATCTGAAACAACACATTTTCTAAGTTGTAAACGTATTCAAGTGGTATTAAAATTAACAATCACAGTATTATGAAAACACTCGTACGGCAGTGTACCAGATGTTCCAGAACATATAAAATAAAATGCACAGTGCTATACCACATGGCATTGTATTAAACTTCAAAGATTCCCACACCTTTTTAAAGT
>NW_013763675.1:0-2242 GCF_000517525.1 Limulus polyphemus
TGCAGCCGAAATCGCACGCACAACTACAAGGTGTAGCTGGTGGTTTAGGTAGTGCACATAGGGGACAGATCGGTCCAGGCTTTCCTGGAGAAGTTTTTGAACACCCCCAGATCGTCCCGACATCACACTAGCTCCATCATAGCATTGGCTAAGAACGTTTTCCAAACTGAAGCTATGCTCTTGACAGCACATGCTATCTCATCGTCCGGCATTTAGTGACATTTTTTCTATAAGTCCAGATCTGCAAGAACAGTGGACAAACCTTGGGGACTATCCTAGCAGAAACATTCGTTGAACAGCCTGCGGTATTTCTCTTATGGTGTGGGTTCCTGTCAGGCAGCTGGGCGGTCACAGCTGGTAGTATGTGAATTCGAACTGTCACTGCTGCTAGAGACGTCTCATTGGTCGAACAAAGCCTTCTACCCGTCTACACAAATGAACAGTTTACAGACATGGCAGTGTTTTCCTTGGTGACCAGACTATTCTCCGCGTATGAACCTTTCCAGGGAATTATTTCCCTGCGAAATGGTCCCAAACAATCAACTTCTAGAAAAAAAACATCATCCAAGTTTTTCGACAGGAGTAGAGTCCAACCCCACGGGCTCAGATTTCAGATTTTGTAAATACGATATGTAAACGTTTTTCTGTGTTAAATGTTGCATAGGGTAAATCCACTAAATATTAATGGTAAAATCGATCCTTTGTTTCATGTTTATTTATTTAATAAATCTGCATTGTTGATAGGCTGTGTTTGTTCTTTTTCAACTAGGTCTTTTCATACTCTAGCAACGTAATCCAAACAGATATAACTACACTACACTGAGATAAGACTATTTTTTAGCCGTAATTCCTGCATTAGGTTTAAATAGTGAGAATATCGGAATTGTCACTCACAAAATATACAGCTTTAAAAAAAATTCTCTAAAGTTTTACACATTTTCTTCTCTCATAGTTTGAAGTTATAATATTAACAAACTATCTACTTATCTTGATTCACACTTACAAGTTTACAATAGGGCAATATCTTCATATCTTTACAGAAAACAATATCGTGGGTTTTAGTTTATTCTAAGCAAAAACTATAATCACAAACCACATTCATTTAATAAACTTGGAACAAGTAGATAGTGAAATGCATCTTTCTAACTAATAGCATTAACACGTTCAGAGTATAATGTGAAATAACAAAAGTATTGAACATCCATGTATATTATCAATTCATGTATGTGTGTCTAATACATCTTATTAAGTTAAAGAAGGCGTATGGTCTGATTACACATATAGAAGTGCAAATGACATAGTCAATTCAGAAAAAAATATAATAGACAATTGCAAAGTTACAAATATTAAGATTCGGTACAGAAAATACAAATTTACAATACAATACAAATTCTTTTTCCGAGAAACTTCAGCGATACAAGTCTAGTTTTAATCAAGAAAGGTTCATTCTTTCTCGAAACAAATTTTGTAATACACTTAACAACTTTTATAACACACGCTATAAACCACAGTGATTCACACACTTTACTTACGTAATACACTTAACAACTTTTATAACACACGCTATAAACCACAGTGATTCACACACTTTACTTACGGTGCCTACTGTTCGCTTGGCTCAATTATCTATCTCTTCGATCTGTCTGCATATCTATCTATCGCTGGCTTTATTTGCCGGGCTTATATACTAGAAAAGAGGGCGTCTGGCAAACACTCGGACGTTAGCGGGGTTCCTCGATAATTCATGATCCTTCCAGAAACTCCAGTGCATATGTTCCCAGCGTCTCGTGATTTCCGCTGTCGTAACAGTATTGTATACGTTATTAATTTTTGTAGTAATGTATTTGCCGACTTTTAGTTAGTTCCATGTTTGAAGCCATATTTATTTGTAGTTGCAAAATGGGATGGGATGAGATCTTTTGGTTGGGATTTTGAATCCGAAGTTTCTTGGCACATCACCACACCCCGGAAGTAATTTCAGGATTCATGTGGTGTAGAGCCGTCAATGACCCCTTAGAACTGTTGATTGTTGTAACAATTTTAATTTTATATAAAGTAAACATATCTATCCCATTCGCCAGGGCCCAATTACAATCACTGGGCAATTTCCTTCCCGTTTCGGCGGGCTTAAGGCCCGTTACCATAAAAACACGCTCTACACCTAGGGGTATGGGTGAACTATATGACTGACGGTCACATCTCACTAATTCGAGAAAACAAGAGTACCCCACAGTTGGTAATC
>NW_013763676.1:0-872 GCF_000517525.1 Limulus polyphemus
ACCTGCAGTACATGTTGTGCTAAAAGGGAACCCAAGCATAAGGGATGTGCTCCAATGAAGTTATATGATGTTTGAACACCAATGGAAAGAGTAGCTGTTGACATTGCTGGTCCTTTGCCCCAGACTCGTGCTGGAAACAAGTACATTTGTGTGGTGATGGATTATTTCACCAAGTGGCCTGAGGCATATGCAATATCAAATCAAAAAGCTACAGAAGTAGCTTTGGCTATTAGTGATTTCTTTTTCAGATTTGGTATGCCATATGAACTGCATTCGGATCAAGGCCGTAACTTTGTATTTCCATCAATGCTGCAAGTTGATTGGCATACGAAAGACCAGGACAACGCCAATGTTAACAAAATCTGCAATGCAATTCTTAAATTTGGGAAAACATTTTCACCACATGAAATTACAAATGTTAGCAAACTAGTTGCAACCATTGTTCAGGAAAATCGGTCTGTGTTCTTTTACTTATCTGTACAATTCTGGTCCATCAATATCACCTGGATAGCTCTTTTCTAAATCAGAACATTTTTCTTGCAATTTTCCATCTTCGAAATTTCCAGAAACAATATTTTGCACATCTAGTAGAAATCCAAACCGTGAATTTAAATCTAGTAAGTGAGAAAATCTTCCTGTTATTTCTGTTATAAAGCGATCAATAACATCCTTCGTGATGCGATAAATTTCCTGTTCAGCAGTCAATCCAGCATCACCTGTATTTTGTCCTAGCATTCGTTATGACATATTTGTCTTCTTTCAATGGTCAATCCCCATGTTTCACATTGATTCTTGCCCACTTGAAGTGCTTCTTGACAGGACGTTTCACGTGATTCTATCAAGTTCTCTTTCAAAGAATCAAGATCAGCAGC
>NW_013763677.1:0-870 GCF_000517525.1 Limulus polyphemus
AAAAAAACAAGAAAACGAGAAATTAAACAAGAAGAGAGATTACAGCAGATGTTGGAGGAAAAAGAAAAGAAACAAGAAGAACGAGAAAAGAAACAAGAAGAGAGATTACAGCATTTGCAAGAAAACATGCAACAGTGGCAGCTCAGACAGCAAAATAAACAAGAAGAGAGATTACAGCAGTTGTTGGAGGAAAAAGAAAATAAACAAGAAGAGAGACAACAGCAGTGGCAAGAAAACCTGCAACACTGGCAGCTCAAACAACAAAATAAACAAGAGAGATTACAGCAGTGGTTGGAGGAGAAAGAAAAGAAACAGGAAGAAAGTATCCAACAGTTGCAGGAAAGTCAGCAACAACTACAGGAAAATCAACAACAATAGCAAGAAGTACAAATGGAAAACATTAGTAAATTTAAAAGCGAATTAGATACCTTAAAGGACGATTTATTGTCTTTTACACAAGGAGGATACATTAACCATCGACTAAACCAGCCCCAGACAATGACAAGCCCTATCCAGACCCTGCAGCTAAACCCTAATGCAGACATATTCAGTCCCGTTAGAAGTCACATCCCAGATATGAATGTCAGTACTAGGAGTGATCCAGTACGAAAGAAACCACAGGAATACGATGGGAAAGCACCGTGGGAAGCATATAGAGCACAGTTTTAGTTACTGGCAGAGATGAATGGATGGACAGAGGAGCAGAAAGCAGTATATTTGGCAACGAGCTTGAAGGGACAACCACTGGAAATACTTGGACAGTTGTCAGCAGACAACAGGCACAACTATAGAACACTGTTGTCGGCTCTAGAACTCAGGTACAGAACCCAAAACCAGTCAGAAGTCTATAGGGCCAGGTTCAGGACAAGA
>NW_013763678.1:0-870 GCF_000517525.1 Limulus polyphemus
AAACCCAAGACTGCATTTAGTTATGGCCAAGGTCTCTGGCAATACTGTGTGATGCCATTCGGGCTTAGCAATGCTCCAGCAACGTTTGAGAGACTGATGGAAAGACTATGGGAAGGCTTACAAAGGAGGATAGCCCTAGTGTACCTGGATGATGTCATTGTATTTGCAACAACATATGATGGGGAAATGTCCCAGCTAGAGGAAGTATTCAAGCATTTGAAAGCAGCAAACCTCAAACTCCATCCCAAGAAATGCCACTTGTTTCAGAAAGAGGTGCTTTACTTGGGTCACATTGTAAGTGAGCATGGTGTGCGAACTGATCATGACAAGGTGAAAGCAGTGCGTGATTGGCCAACACCAGACAATGTGGGAGAGTTAAGAAGCTTCTTGGGACTCTGTACCTATTACCGGAAGTTTGTGAAGGACTTTGCAACTATAGCTGCTCCACTACATGATTTGACAAAAAAGGCCAGAAGTTTGAATGGACAGTTTCTTGCTAGCATGCTTTCAAGACATTAAAAGAAAAAGTGGCATGAGCTTCACTTTTAAAGCTTCCAAATCTCTCACTGCCGTACATACTGGATTGTGATGCTAGCAATGTCGGAATTGGAGGAGTGTTGTCTCAGAAAGTGGGTGAAAACGAACATATGGTGGCCTACTTCAGTAGGGTCCTGAGTAGACCAGAGAGAACTACTGTGTAACACGGAGGGAACTCCTTGCTATAGTAAAGAGTCTGACATATTTCCATCCTTACCTCTATGGTGCAAGGTTTACCATCAGGACAGACCATGCTGCGTTACGCTGGTTAAGATCATTAAAGAACCCAGAGGGACAACTGGCACGTTGGTTTGAAAAATAGACCAGTATAAT
>NW_013763679.1:0-1141 GCF_000517525.1 Limulus polyphemus
ATCTTAAGTTGTGGACTGTCCAAGGCATCTACGAACTGATCCCTCAACAACAACTTGAGGAGATCGGGTGGTGCAGTTGGGTAGGCCTTGTGTGCCATGCTCTCCAAGTCCTGTGCCAGCTCTTGCAGGCTCTCCCCTTTAGCACGGATTCTCGTCCTGAACCTGGCCCTGTAGACTTCTGAATGGTTTTGGGTTCCGTACCTGAGTTCTAGAGCCGACACCAGTATTCTATAGTTGTGTCTCCCGGCTGCTGTCAACTGTCCAAGTATTTCCAGTGGTTGTCCCTTCAAGCTCGTTGCCAGATATACAGCTTTCTGTTCCTCTGTTCATCCATTCATCTCTGCCAGTAGCTCGAATTGTGCTCTATATGCTTCCCACGGTGCCTTCCCATCGAATTCCTGTGGCTTCCTTCGCACTGGATCACTCCTATTACTGACATTCATATCTGGAATGTGACTTCTAATGGGACTGAATATGTCTGCATTAGGATTTAGCTGCGGGCTCTGTAAGGGGCTTGCCATTGTCTGGGGCTGATTAAGTCGATGGTCAATGTATCCTCCTTGTGTAACACACAACAAATCGTTCTTTAACGTATCTAATTCGCTTTTAAATTTACTGATATTTTCCATTTGTACCTCTTGCCATTGTTGTTGATTTTCCTGTAGTTGCTGCTGACTTTCTTGTAGTTGCTGCTGACTTTCCTGCAACTGTTGGAGACTTTCTTCCTGTTTCCTTTCTTGGTCCAGTTGCCACTGCTGTAATCTTTCTTCTTGTTTCTTTTCTTTTTCCTCTAACAACTGCTGTAATCTCTCTTCTAGTTTAATTTCTCGTTTTTCTTGTTTCTTTTCTTGTTTATTTTGTTGTTCGAGCTGCCATTGTTGCAGGTTTTCTTGCAACTGCTGTAGTCTCTCTTCTTGTTTAATTTCTCGTTCTTCTTGTTTCTTTTCTTTTTCCTCCAACAACTGTTGTAATCTCTCTTCTTGTTTAATTTCTCGTTCATCTTGTTTCTTTTCTTGTTTTTGTATTGCTGCCATCAAGTCTGCTAAGCTGTAGTTTGATTTTCCGCCTCTCGTTTCCATTTTTCTTCTCTTTTTTTTTCTATCCCACTCTCTGACACCAATTTGTTACGTCTTCGTTTGTT
>NW_013763680.1:0-1754 GCF_000517525.1 Limulus polyphemus
CATGGACATATAACAGACAGTACTATTATATTTTTATAGAAGTAGTTACACGGACATACAACAGACAGTACTATTATATCTTTATGGAGGTAGTTACATGGACATACAACAAACAGTACTAAACTGTTTAAACTAATCTTGTATGCTGATTTGTGTGTATATACTAATGTTGTATACCGATTTTTGTGTTTATACTAACTTTGTATACAGATTTTTGTATTTATACTAATGTTGTTTACTGATTTTTGTGTTCATACTAATCTTATATCCTGACCTTTATGTGTATACCAACCATGTATACTGATTTTTGTGTTTCTACTAAACTTTCGCACTGGCCGTTTTTATATTAGTGTTTTGTTCTAATTTCTAGTTTTGCGTGATACCTTGTGTACTACCCCTCGATATTTGTGAGTTTACTAGCCTTGTTTACTGACCTTTGTATTTGTATGTTTACTAGCATTGTGTACTGAACTTGGTATTTGTACGTTTACTAGCCTTGTATACTGACCTTGATATTTGTACGTTTACTAGCCTTGTGTACTGACCTTTATATTTGCGTGTTTTTACTAGCATTGTGTACTGAACTTGGTATTTGTACGTTTACTAGCCTTGTATACTGACCTTGATATTTGTATGCTTACTAGCCTTTTGTACTGACCTTGATATTTGTGAGTTTACTAGCCTTTTGTACTGATCTTGGTATTTGTGAGTTTACTAGTCTTGTGTACTGACTTTGATATTTGTATGTTTATTAACCTTGTGTACTGACGTTGATATTTGTGAGTTTACTAGCCTTTTGTACCGATCTTGGTATTTGTGAGTTTACTAGTCTTGTGTACTTACTTTGATATTTGTAGGTTTATTAACCTTGTAATACGAACCGTTCCAGTGATCGTTTGATAAGTACAATCTGTGAGATTTAAAATCGATCCTCTCAGTCTTCTGTTAACAAGTTAAATATATGTGAGTAGAGTATAGAAAAATATCGTCAACATCTTCTGTAAAACAAAACAACTCTGCAAACCTCAGCTTAAAACGAATTTACTCAAAAGTGAAAGTCACAGTAATAATTTATTCTGCATGAGAGGCTATTATTACTCTAAAGGACTAACACGTATAATAAAAGTTGTAATATACGGCAGGAAACACTAAAAACTGGACAGAGGTCAGCATATTTACAAGGTCACGGTCACTGTATAAAGTAGAAGAATGTTCAAAGGTCCAAGTTATTATAAAAGTAAAGAGTACTCTCAAGTTCAATTCTCAGGAGAACGATCAAAGTCTACATTAGAATACAGAACTAGTCCACTCAGAAAGGTCAACATCAGTATTCGAGATTACTGAACAGACACAAGAAAAGGTCAAGGTCAGTGTAAAGTTAAATGGCATTATTTTATATGGAAGGAAAACACTCAAGGTTAAAATTAGAATACTGGACTGATATACTCACAAATAGCAAAGTCACTGATCGACGCTAGTAAACACACAAACATCAAGATCAGTACACAAAGCTAGTAAATACGCAACTGTCAAGGTCAGTACACAAGACTAGTAAACTCACAAATACCAAGATCAGTACATCGTTTAGTAAGTACAATCTAATAAAGACACCCAGTTCTGTGAGATATTTACTGGAACTGTTCGTATTGTATCACAGAACTGGGTGTCTTTATTAGATTGTACTTACTAAACGATTACTGGAACTGTTCGTATTGTATCACAGAACTGGGTGTCTTTATTAGATTGTACTTACT
>NW_013763681.1:0-872 GCF_000517525.1 Limulus polyphemus
CAGGATATTTCTAGAAGGACGTGACGTGATACTAGTCACGTGACCTCGCTGACGCAACACTGCCCCCTCCTTAGTACCGAACAATAGCCACGTACAATAAACCAATAACAATTAACAATAACCTAATTAAATGTACAGAATTACAAACACAAAATTACAATTCAACAAAGTCTCTTAATTTTACGGGATGTACCTTCTTCCGTACTGGTCTCCGTCTCGTTGGCTTCTGCTTCATATGGGGTTCATCTGCTTCATCAGGAAATGACCTATCAAGTAACTTCATCAAGAGCTTCACCATTTCTCTTCTCAAAACTGAGTAGAGTTTCTTCTTCAACATTGGCTTTTTCAGGTGACACGTCTTCAGCAGCGTCATTTGTTCTGTTGTTCACTTCATCCCAACTGAAATGTCCTGGACCGTGATAATGCCAAAGCCTGTTGGCATGCACCACTTTTGGCTTACCTCACTGACCACATTTTATCCAGAAAGTCACGTCTGAGAGACGATCCACTATATCATATGGGCCTTCCTATGGAGAAGACAACTTAGGAGACTTCCCTTTGGTCTTCCTGGGATTATACAACCATACCTTGTCTCCTGGTACAAAGCTGACTTCAGTAGATCTCTTATCATAAGATAACTTCATCGAATCAGCAGACGTTTTCAAGTTTGAACGTACTTGATGGTGAATATCATCCATCCTTTCCGATAACACTTTCACTGACACATTTTCAGGCAACTCTTCATAAGGTGGGCGTCCCTTATGCTTGAGTCCTCTTTCAGCACTACATGTACTGCATGTTCTGCACCATTCTTCCACATCTCGCCTCATACCTATCCAGTAAAATCTGTGTCGTAGGTTCATATGCAGTTG
>NW_013763682.1:0-868 GCF_000517525.1 Limulus polyphemus
TTACACATTTGCATACGTTTTCCCATTAATATGATGTTGCAGCGACGAAAAAGATGGTAATATCTGGAGAATATGGTGGGGGTGGGGGAGAAAAACTTCCCAACCCAACTCCATAATCTTGTGTTGCGTCAAACGTGCTACATGTGGACGTACATTGTCGTGTAGAAGAACACCTTTCCGATTGACGAGTGAAGGGCATTTCTGATGAAGGGCTCGAATTAAACGTTCCACTTGCTGACTATAGATCTCTACATTGACAGTTCGCTGTGGAATTGAGGAGTTCGAAATGAATTACTCCTTTGATGTCCCAACAAATTCAAAGCATCACTTTCTGCGGATGGAGTTTAGGTTTTGGGGTCGGAAGTGATTTTGGTCTAGGACTGAGCCATTGTTTTTGGCGTTTAATATTCGCATAGAGAATACATTTTGTCATTACCGGTAACAATTCTGTCTAAAAATGGTTTACGCGCATTACGCGCCAGAAGAGACGAAGCAACCGTTCATATATTGGAAACGATGATCATCAGAGAGTTCGTGAGGCCCCCAAACACCTTATTTATGGACTTTTTCCATATTCCTTAGATGTTTATGTATTGTTTCATGAGAGACTTGCAATTTCAGGGCCATTTCACGAGTTTGTTACCTTGGGTTACACTCAATAAGTGTCTCCAGATCAATATCAATTCCAACATGTCGGCCCCTGACATCATAGTTTTTAAAACTAAAGTCACCTGAATGAAATATGCTGAACCATCGTTAACACTTACGAACATTCAAAACATTTCCATAAACTTCTTTGATATTCTTTGTGGTTACAGAGGCGTTGTTTCCCTTCTTGTATTCAAACAGTACTACATGCCGAATGTGT
>NW_013763683.1:0-2114 GCF_000517525.1 Limulus polyphemus
GGCCTTGTAGCAATTGTTACTCACTAAACTTACTGGGGAGTAATCATACATCACTCTGGATATAACTAAAGGCCTTGTACCAATTGTTACTCACTAAACTTACTGGGGAGTAATCATACATCACTCTGGATATAACTAAAGGCCTTGTACCAATTGTTACTCACTAAACTTACTGGGGAGTAATCATACATCACTGAATGTAACTAAAGGCCTTGTACCAATTGTTACTATCATTATTATTGTTTGAATGAGAGGTATGAAGAACAAAACAGAGATCAATTTTCATGAAAGTTTAGTCGAAAAGCAGCCTCGTAGTAATAGTACTGGAAGTTCGGTAAGTTTGAATTACTTCACGATATCCTGACAGCCTCGTTCTTGTTGTCTTGTTGAGTCATTTTCTCAATACCCATCAAATGGATTGATTTATTACAAACAAAAGGAAATCAGACAGTGAATCGACTGATAATGGTGAGAGTTCTCGAAACAAGCTCGTCAAAGTGGGAAACAGGCAATATCATGAAAGCAACATTAAATATGGATTTTCTTCAGCTGGAGACCATTCATGTCCATTGCCTGAACGTGTTGTGTGTCGTGCGAGACTTTAAAATGAAGCCATGGTACCAAGTAAGCTAAAATAGCTAAGCATCCATCTCTAGTTGAGAAAGATGTGAATTATTTCAAGCTCTTGCTGGAAGATACCTTAAAGCAAACAAATCTTATGACCAGAAGTGTGAAGGTTTGAGACGATACACAGAAGGCAAGTTATTCTTCCAAGAATCCCTAATTTTTCCAGCATGTAAAGAAATTGTTAAGATTATGTTACGAAATGATGCTGCAGAAGAAATTAGTAGAGTTCCATTTACAAATGACGCTATTAGTCGACATATCAATGAGATGTCAGGTGATATTGAATCACCACTAAAAGAGAGAGATTAAGAGCTGACGAAAGGTTTTCTATTCAGGTGGATGAATCAACTGATATAAGCAGATTTGCTCAACTTATTACTATCATCAGATTTGTAGACGAAGGCGATATAAAAGATCACTTTTTATTTTGCAAAGAGTTACCTGAAAGGACTACAGGTGAAGAGATATTCAATGTAGTGAACAGTTACATGGAGGGACACGCTGTTCAGTGGTCAAATTGTATTGGAATTTGAACTGATGGAGCAGCATCTGTGGTAGGAAAAATAAAAGAGTTGTAGCTAAGGTTAGAGAGAAAGCTTCTTCAGCCACCGTCACACACTGCATGATCCTTGAACTGGATGAAGTAACGAAACAGGTTATTAAGACGGTTAACTTCATTACGATACGACCCCTCAAGTCACGTTTTCTTACTGTTCTATGTTCGGAAATGGGATCAGGGTACAAATCTCTATTACTACACACAGAAGTTCGATGGCTCTCAAGAGGGAAGGTACTTACAAGTGTATGAAATGTGTCAAAAACTGAAAGTTTTTTTTCACACAAGAGGACTCTTCTTTTCTTAAATTTCAATGTGACAAATACCGGTGTGCAAAATTAACATACCTTGCTGACACAAGATTGGCTTACTGAATATGTTAAATCTTGAAATGCAGAGATGAAAATATCCTCACCTTCTCTGATAAGCTGAATGGCTTTAATGTTAATTTATGTTTGTGGAGAAGAAGACTAAGAAATGGTCATTTGGATACGTTTTCCAATGTTGCACAGATAGATCCAGCAGTCAAAGATGTTTTCCAATGTTGCACAGATAGATCCAGCAGTCAAAGATGTTTTCCAATGTTGCACAGATAGATCCAGCAGTCAAAGATGTTTTCCAATGTTGCACAGATAGATCCAGCAGTCAAAGATGTTTTCCAAATGTTGCACAGATAGACCCAGCAGTCAAAGATGTTTTCCAATGTTGCACAGATAGATCCAGCAGTCAAAGATGTTTTCCAATGTTGCACAGATAGATCCAGCAGTCAAAGATGTTTTTCAATGTTGCACAGATAGATCCAGCAGTCAAAGATGTTTTCCAATGTTGCACAGATAGATCCAGCAGTCAAAGATGTTTTCCAATGTTGCACAGATAGATCCAGCAGTCAAATATGTTTTCCAATGTTGCACAGATAGATCCAGCAGTCAAA
>NW_013763684.1:0-898 GCF_000517525.1 Limulus polyphemus
GGGATGGTAGAAAAGTACAGCTGGACACTGGGACTGGAATTGGCAAAGTTTTGTAATAGCCGTCAAGATGACTGGGATGTCTTACTCCCTCCACTATTGATGGCCTATAGGACAACAGAGCATGAAATCACTGGATACACTCCAGCAAAGTTGATGTTTGGTCGGGAACTTCGGTTGCCAGTGGATCTGTTAATAGGACGCCCACCTTATGAAGAGTTACCTGAATATGTGCCAGAGTTCGTGAAAGTGTTATCTGAAAGGATGGATGATATTCACCATTAAGTGCATGAAGCTATGTTATGATAAGAGATCTACTGAAGTCAGCTTTGTACCAGGAGACAAGGTGTGGTTGTATAATCCCAGGAAGACCAAAGGGAAGTCTCCTAAGTTGTCTTCTCCATGGGAAGGCCCATATGACATAGTGGATCATCTCTCAGACGTGACTTTCTGGGTAAAATGTGGTCGGCGAGGTAAACCAAAAGTGGTGCATGCCAACAGGCTTTGGCGTTATTACGGTCCAGGACATTTCAGTTGGGACGAAGTGGAAAACAGAACAAATGACGCTGCTGAAGACGTGCCACCTGAAGAAACCACCATCGAAGAAGAAACTCTACTCAGTTTTGAGAAGGGAAACGGTGAAGCTCTTGGTGAAGTTACTACCACTGATGTGATTGTTACCGATGACTGGACATTTACTGATGAAGCGGATGAACCCCACATGAAGCAGAAGCCAATGAGACGGAGACCAGTACGGAAGAAGATACATCCCGTAAAATTAAGAAACTTTGTTGAATTGTAATTTTGTGTTTGTAATTCTGTACATTTTAATTAAGTTATTGTTATTGGTTTATTGTATGTGGTTATTGTTCGGGACGAACAATACTAAGGAGGGGGCAGT
>NW_013763685.1:0-870 GCF_000517525.1 Limulus polyphemus
CTGAAGTGGACCCAAGCATAAGTCACGTGCTCCAATGAAGTTATATCAAGTTGGCGAACCAATGGAAAGAGTAGCCGTTGACATTGCTGGTCCTTTGCCTCAAACTCGTGCTGCAACAAGTACATTGTGTGGTGATGGATTATTTCACCAAGAGGCCTGAGGCATGTGCAATACCAAATCAGGAAGCTACAACTGTAGCTTCAGCTCTTAGTGATTTCTTCTTCAGATTTGGTATGCCATATGAACTGCATTCAGATCAAGGCTGTAACATTGAATCAGCTGTGTTCCAAGAATGCTGCAAGTTGTTTGGCATCCGAAAGACCATGACAACGCTACTTCACCCACAGTCCGATGGGATGTTAGAAAAGTACAACTGGACACTGGGACAGGAATTGGCAAAGTTTTGTAATAGCCACCAAATGACTGGGATGTCTTACTCCCTCCACTGTTGATGGCCTATAGGACAGCAGAGCATGAAGCCACTGGATACACTCCAGCAAAGCTGATGTTTGGTCGGGAACTTCGGTTGGCAGTGTACTGTTAACAGGACGTCCACCTTATGAAGAGTTGCCTGAGAATGTGTCAGAGTTTGTGAAAGTGTTATCGGAAAGGATGGATGATATTCACCATCAAGTGCGTTCAAACTTGAAAACGTCTGCTGATTCGATGAAGTTATCTTATGATAAGAGATCTACTGAACTGAGCTTTGTACCAGGAGACAAGGTGTGGTTGTATAATCCCAGGAAGACCAAAGGGAAGTCTCCTAAGTTGTCTTCTCCATGGGAAGGCCCATATGACATAGTGGATCGTCTCTCAGACGTGACTTTCCGGATAAAATGTGGTCGGCGAGGTAAGCCAAAAGTGGTGCAT
>NW_013763686.1:0-872 GCF_000517525.1 Limulus polyphemus
TTTCACAAACTCTGACAACATTCTCAGGCAACTCTTCATAAGGTGGGCGTCCCTTATGCTTGGGTCCCCTTTTTGCACTACATGTACTGCATGTCCTGCACCATTCTTCCACATCTTGCCTCATACCTATCTAGTAAAATCTTTGTCGTAGATGACTCAATGTCTTCCTAATTCCGAGATGTCCTCCTGTTAAATTATCATGGGAATGACGCAGCACAACTTCCCGTAACTTCCTCGGTATAACTGTTTGCCAAGTCGTCACTTTCCCATCTGTGGTTCCCATTTCCGGACAAGAATACCGTTTTCAAGCTTCAACTGGTCCCATTGTGCCCAATAGTGCTTTGTCACAGGGCCTAGATTAGACACCTTCTCCCAAGCAGGGCGCACAACACTTGCTTTTAGAAAATCAATTATTGGCTTCAAATCTTGGTCTTTCTCCTGTTCTGCTTTGATATCTATATTTGGTTCCACTTGATCATCATCAACTCTTTCAGTATGCTTGACTTCAGCTTGAGGCCGACTTGTCGGTAATATTCTTCCTACACTGGCTCCTCATATGTCCTTGCTTTCCACAGTTCCAACAGCCTTTCCTGCTGTATCATCTCCCCTGTGTTGAAGTTGCCAGCAATGAGCTTTCTTGTGCCCAGGTTTGTTACAGTGCCAGCAAAGTCCCTCAAACTTCACTGAAAGCTGACCTTTTCTGGCCTTGAATCCAGATGACTGTACCGACCTCGGTACCTCTGTGCTGGACTTAATGTAGGATTCAAATTCGAGAGCTCTGGCCACTGCATCCTGGATGGTAGAGGGGGTGTGCTTGCTTCACTTGTATCTTTAGTTGTGGACTGTCCAAGGCATCTATGAACTGATCCCTC
>NW_013763687.1:0-871 GCF_000517525.1 Limulus polyphemus
TCACATTATTCTAAAATAGCAGTAAATGTTACATACTTGTGTACCGGAGTACATTATTCTAAAACAGCAGTAAATGTTACATATTTGTGTACGGAATCACATTATTCTAAAACAGCAGTAAATGTTGCATATTTGTGTACGGAATCACATTATTCTAAAACAGCAGTAAATGTTACATACTTGTGTATCGGAGCACCTTATTCTAAAACAGCAGTAAATGTTACATATTTGTGTACGGAATCACATTATTCTAAAACAGCAGTAAATGTTCCATACTTGCGTACGCGAGTCACATTATTCTAAAACAGCAGTAAATGTTCCATACTTGTGTACGGGAAGTACATTATTCTAAAACAGCAGTAAATGTTGCATATTTGTGTACGCGAGTACATTATTCTAAAACAGCAGTAAATGTTACATACTTGTGTACGGGAGTCACATTATTCTAAAACAGCAGTAAATGTTACATATTTGTGTACGGAATCACATTATTCTAAAACAGCAGTAAATGTTACATATTTGTGTACGCGAGTCACATTATTCTAAAACAGCAGTAAATGTTCCATACTTGTGTACGGGAGTACATTATTCTAAAACAGCAGTAAATGTTCCATACTTGTGTACGGGAGCACATTATTCTAAAACAGCAGTAAATGTTCCATACTTGTGTACGGGAGTACATTATTCTAAAACAGCAGTAAATGTTCCATACTTGTGTACGCGAGTTACATTATTCTAAAACAGCAGTAAATGTTGCATATTTGTGTACGGGAGCGCATTATTCTAAAACAGCAGTAAATGTTCCATACTTGTGTACGGGAGTACATTATTCTAAAACAGCAGTAAATGTTACATATTTATGTACGGAATC
>NW_013763688.1:0-2457 GCF_000517525.1 Limulus polyphemus
GTACTTACTAACCACAGTTTACTGACCATTTCCACATACCGATAAGGTTATGCAGTACTTACTAATAACAGTTTACTGACCATTTCCATGTACCTATAAGGTTATGCAGTACTTACTAATATTTGTAAAGTGAATTACAGTCATGACCTAAGTAGATGCACATTACTTAGATTTTGTAAGTAACGTAGCACGTAACCATGTAGCAAGGTTTAGTATGTGACTTTAGAATTTTTTAATGATTATTATTCACTTAATACAGAGCTTGACACTTGTCTATTTTTTACATAATTAAAAAAAAAGAAGATGAAAATGATAGTGTAATTACGCACACATGATTTTTTGAATTTAACCTCAACTGATTTTAAGTGTTTAATCTTCAAACATTTTGCATCTTTAAGCTTCAGAAATACTTTGAAAAGTAGTATACATTGTGATGTGAAACAATAATTTACTGTCAATACAACTAGCTTGAATGATAAGTTTTTATGTGGCTCCAAACAGAAGAAAAACACAACTTCAATTGAGAGTCCTGCAACTAACATCATTTTAAAACAACTGTGATTGGGAAGAGCTAACAGATTATTGTTTATTAGGGTAGACATGAATGAGAGCCCTGCTTGTACATCTAACAAGCCCTGAAGGTGCTTGAGAGACAACCAGGGGCACTAAGAAACTGTTGTTTCTCTTCAACCCCTACTCCTGACATTAAGGAAGGATATGGCTAAAAGAGTGTGATAAATCTTAAGATCTACTAGTGGGGTATGAAACATTCTGGTATTTGGGCTAGCATAGAATGTGGTGGTCATGTCATACATTGAAGGCTGTCAGAGTTGGAAGTGAGAGCAGGGAGATGTCATCCTGCAGTACATCCATTTTGTTAGGGTAAACATAGATGCAGTGAGGATTTAAATATTATGATGAGTAATGTGCAGTTTGTAATATATATGTGATTAGTGAGGTGTAAGGTTTTCATAAGTAGGAATGTGTTTTAACTGAAACTTCAAAAAAAGATCACTTAGTTTGGTAAATTAAGAATTAAGAGTAGATTTAAAATTGAGATACTACAATTCAAAGAGTGTAGCTATTAACTTCCATTAAAATGTTTGACTCTACGATGCTTAAGTTATTATATAACTATTTTCAAGATACAGAGTCATCAGGTAGAGCATGATTGGATGTGGCAACATAGCCTGTAATGAAATGGTGAGGCCAAAATCGTTTTAATATAACATATTCAACCTTTGTATAATATAATATGAATATATTAATTATTGAAACTTTGGATGTGAGCTTGAATATTTGTAGATTTGACAGTTTAAGCCTTTCAGAAAAATCTCTAACAATTTTAGCTTTTTCAGCTTATTACCACATTAGAAAAGAACTTCCATTTCGCTCTTGATGGTCAATCCTTTGAAGTTGTACGACAGTTTTTTCCAGACGTCTTCAGGAAGGTGAGTAGTTAAAGCTGAAGATTTGGAAATTAGTGTAAGAGTAAGTCAGAATAGGTTTTGATAAATTAAAGACAACATGCAGAAAAAGTCTGTAATGAAAGCTAGTTTTATCAAAGGCTTGTAATTGGAATTATGTAATACTTAAAATACAAAAATTAACACCAATCTTCCTTCAGGTCCTTGTGAGAGGAACTGTGTTTGCAAGAATGGCTCCTGACCAGAAAGCTGTGCTTATTGAGTCACTTCAAAGCATTGGGTGAGTTTTTATTTCCTTTTAGATTAATACTTTCTCTACTGTAGGTGTTACCTTGGGCAGTGAATATGCTGTATTAATGGTATTTAGATTAATGCTTTCTCTACTGTAGGTGTTACCTTGGGAGAAGTGAAGATCCTGTAATATTGGTATTTAGATTAATGATTTCTCTACTGTAGGTGTTACCTTGGGAAGTGAAGATCCTGTAATATTGGTATTTAGATTAATGATTTCTCTACTGTAGGTGTTACCTTGGGAAGTGAAGATCCTGTAATATTGGTATTTAGATTAATGCTTTCTCTACTGTAGGTGTTACCTTGGGCAGTGAAGATCCTGTATTAATGGTATTTAGATTAATGCTTTCTCTACTGTAGGTGTTACCTTGGGAAGTGAAGATCCTGTGTTAATGGTATTTAGATTAATGATTTCTCTACTGTAGGTGTTACCTTGGGCAGTGAAGATCCTGTAATATTGGTATTTAGATTAATGATTTCTCTACTGTAGGTGTTACCTTGGGCAGTGAAGGTCCTGTAATATTGGTATTTAGATTAATGATTTCTCTACTGTAGGTGTTACCTTGGACAGTGAAGATCCTGTATTAATGGTATTTAGATTGATACTTTCTCTACTGTAGGTGTTACCTTGGTCAGTGAAGATCCTGTATTAATGGTATTTAGATTAATGCTTTCTCTACTGTAGGTGTTACCTTGGTCAGTGAAGATCCTGTATTAATGGTATGTAGATTAATGCTTT
>NW_013763689.1:0-870 GCF_000517525.1 Limulus polyphemus
AAAGTTATAAAGTATTTAGATATGGGGTTTTACATTGGATTAACAGGTAAAGTTATTATAAAGTGTTTATATATGGGGTTTTACATTGGATTAACAGGTAAAGTTATTATCAAGTATTTAGATATGGGGTTTTACATTGGATTAACAGGTAAAGTTATAAGGTATTTATATATGGGGTTTTACATTGGATTAACAGGTAAAGAGTTTTAAAGTATTTATATATGGGGTTTTACATTGGATTAACAGGTAAAGTTATTATAAGGTATTCAGATATGGGGTTTTACATTGGATTAACAGGTAAAGTTATAAAGTATTTAGATATGGGGTTTTACATTGGATTAACAGGTAAAGTTATTTTAAGGTATTTATATATGGGGTTTTACATTGGATTAACAGGTAAAGTTACTATAAGGTAAACCAAGAAAGTCTCGGAGATACTCGTACATGGAAGGTTGTTTTATAGTGGCATTTATCAAACAGTGAAAGATGGTTTTCTATAAATTATGATATGGAACTTGTGATTATTTTTACACAAGTTTATTATGTAGTGTAGTGAGTAACAGTCATTTACACTTTATTTGTTATAAAGATATTTCAAGTACTCTGATGAGCCAAAGGTCTCATCATCACAGCACATAAATAACAAAACATGCATTAGAAAAAAAGGTGCATAAAATCTATTTCAGAAGGTAGTATTTCAGTCATACAAAGTTAATGAACTCTTTCCATACATTATTTATACTTTAGTAGTTAGGCCCGGCATGGCCAGGCGGTAAGGGTGCTTGACTCGCAATCTGATGGTCGCAGGTTCGAATCCCCCTCACACCAAACATGCTCACCCTTTAAGCTGTTGGGGCATTATAATGTGAC
>NW_013763690.1:0-1027 GCF_000517525.1 Limulus polyphemus
GATCAGTTAGACTGTGGCTAAGGTTCTCACTGACTCCACATACGCCAAAACATCAGTTAGACTGTGGCTAAGGTTTTCACTGAGTCCACATACGCCAAAACATCAGTTAGACTGTGGCTAAGGTTCTGACTGACTCCACATACACCTATACATCAGTTAGACTGTAGCTAAGCTTTTAACTGACTCCACATACGCCTATACGTCAGTTAGACTGAGGCTAAGGTTCTCACTGACTCCACATACACCTATACATCAGTTAGACTGTGGCTAAGGTTTTCACTGAGTCCACATACGCCAATAAATCAGTTAGACTGCGGCTAAGGTTTTCACTGACTCCACATACGCTTATAAATCAGTTAGACTGTGGTTAAGATTTTCACTGATTCCACATACACCTATACATCAGTTAGACTGTGGCTAAGGCTCTCACTAACTCCACATACACCTATACATCAGTTAGACTGGGGCTAAGGTTTTAACTGACTCCACATACGCCAAAACATCAGTTAGACTGTGGCTAAGGTTTTAACTGACTCCACATACACCTATACATCAGTTAGACTGTGGCTAAGGTTTTCACTGACTCCACATACGCCTATACATCAGTTAGACTGTGGCTAAGGTTTTAACTGACTCCACATACACCTATACATCAGTTATACTGTGGCTAAGGCTTTCACTGACTCCACATACACCTATACATCAGTTAGACTGTGGCTAAGGTTTTAACTGACTCCACATACGCCTATACGTCAGTTAGATTGTGGCTAAGGTTTTCAGTGACTCCACATACGCCTATACGTCAGTTAGACTTTGGCTAAGGCTTTCACTGACTCCACATACACCTATACATCAGTTAGACTGTGGCTAAGGTTCTCACTAGTGAAAACCTTAGCCACAGTCTAACTGATGTATAGGTGTATGTGGAGTCGACTCCACATACGCCTATACATCAGTTAGACTGTGGCTAAGGTTTTCACTGAGTCCACATACGCCAAAACATCAGTTAGACTGTGGCTAAGGTTCT
>NW_013763691.1:0-872 GCF_000517525.1 Limulus polyphemus
ATTTTACCGGACGTATCTTCTTCCGTACTGGTCTCCGTCTTGTTGGCTTCTGTTTCACGTGGGGTTCATCTGCTTCATCAGGAAATGTCCTATCATCGGTAACAGTCACATCAGTGGTAGTAACTTCATCAAGAGCTTCACCGTTTCCCTTCTCAAAACTGAGTAGAGTTTCTTCTTCAACAGTAGCTTTTTCAGGTGACACGTCTTGAGCAGCATCATTTGTTCTGTTGTTCACTTCGTCCCAACTGAAATGTCCTGGACCATGATAACGCCAAAGCCTGTTGGAATGCACCACTTTTGGCTTACCTCGCTGACCACATTTTATCCGGAAAGTCACGTCTGAGAGACGATCCACTATGTCATATGGGCCTTCCCATGGAGAAGACAACTTAGGAGACTTCCCTTTGGTCTTCCTGGGATTATACAACCACACCTTGTCTCCTGGTTCATAGCTGACTTCAGTAGATCTCTTATCATAAGATAACTTCATCGAATCAGCAGACGTTTTCAAGTTTGAACACACTTGATGGTGAATATCATCCATCCTTTCCAATAACACTTTCACAAACTCTGACACATTCTCAGGCAACTCTTCATAAGGTGGGCATCCTGTTAAGGGAACCATTGGCAACCGAAGTTCCTGACAAAACATCAACTTTGCTGGAGTGTATCCAGTGGTTTCATGCTCTGCTGTCCTATAGGCCATCAACAGTGGAGGGAGTAAGACATCCCAGTCATCTTGGCGGCTATTACAAAACTTTGCCAATTCCTGTCCCAGTGTCCAGTTGTACTTTTCTACCATCCCATCAGACTGTGGGTGAAGTGGCTTTGTCCTGGTCTTTCAGATGCCAAACAACTTGCAGCATTCTTGG
>NW_013763692.1:0-871 GCF_000517525.1 Limulus polyphemus
GTTGATGATGGTGAATTGTAATCAAGTATAGATATTAAGGCAGAACAGGAGAAAGACCAAGATACGAAGCCAATAATTCATTTTCTACAAGCAAATGTTTTGCGCCCTTCTTGAGAGAAGGTGTCTAGCTTAAGCCCTGTGACAGGGAACTATTGGGCACAATGGGACCAATTGAAGCTTGAAGATGATATTCTTGTCCGGAGATGGGAAACTGCAGCAAAGCTAATGTTTGGTAGGGGACTTAGGTTGCCAGTGGCCCTGATAACAGGACGACCACCTTACGAAAAGTTGCCTGAAAATGTGCCAGAGTTCGTGAAAGTGTTATCTGAAAGGATGGATGATATTCACATCAAGTGTGTTCAAACTTAAAAATGTCTGGTGATTCCATGAAGCCATGTTATGATAAGAAATATACCGAAGTCAGCTTTGTACCAGGAGACAAGGTGTGGTTGTGTAATCCCAGGAAGACCAAAGGAAAGTCTCCTAAGTTGTCTTCTCCATGGGAAGGCCCATATGACATAGTGGATCGTCTCTCCGACGTGACTTTCCGGATAAAATGTGGCCGGCGAGGTAAGCCAAAAGTGGTGCATGCCAACAGGCTTTGGTGTTATCACAGTTCAGGTCGTTTCAGTTGGAACGAAATAAACAACAGAACAAATGACGCTGCTGAAGACGTGTCACTTGAAAAAGCCACTGTCGAAGAAGAAACTCTACCCGGTTTTGAGTAGGGAAACGGTGAAGCCCTTGATGAAGTTACTATCACTGATGTGACTGCTACCGATAATGAGACATTTCCTGATGGAGCAGATGAATCCCACGTAATACAGAAACCAATGAGACGGAGACCAGTACGAAAGAAGAAACGTCCTTT
>NW_013763693.1:0-1073 GCF_000517525.1 Limulus polyphemus
GAAGTCTAATTTTACGACAATAATAATTTTAAGAAGTGGTTATAAACAACTGTTTGATTACAATATGGAAGTCTCCTGTCTCCAAGTAAATTCAATATACTGCTAGAACGAATAATGAGAGATGTTATGGGAAATGTTCATTGCAGTATATTAATTGATATATATAATTAATAGCTGGTCGTATTTATTTTTACATACATTTTTTAGAGGATGCTTTTTGTCTTTCTTCTCTTTTCTGCTATATCTTTGTATTTCTATAGAATCGTAAAATAGTATATACTCTTTCATACTTTAATTCTGTTAAAGTAGCTTTTACTGTTCTGTAATTTTTGAATTTATCGTAAATTACTATCCTTATATTTCATTAAATAAATATCAGAGCTTAATGCACTGCACTTTATACTAAGCAAAATTTAAAACAAAATAATAAAAGTCTTGTTTATAGATAAAACCAAACATATAGAAATTGCTATAGAATTACAACACTACGAGTCAGAACAGTTATTGACAACACCAATTTCAACTACATGAAATATTGTTCATAACGCTCCATTATTTATAATAACCAAAGTTAAGGAAGTGCTGACTAAAATGTTTATATTTGTAAGTACATTCTCGAAGAGTAGAAACAAATCTACAGTTAAAAGCTTCAATAATGGAAGATCAATGAATATATACAAAGTCTTGGTGGATCTTTTGAGAGTCGAGTAAAAAGCAAAACACTCACTGGGAAAGATCTTGAATATTATTTGGAAGACAGAAAATTGGCCAACCTAGTGGTCGAAGAATATTATATTTCACAACACAAAGGAAGATCATTTTTATTGTTTTATCAACAACGGTACTATCAGCCTCATTAGTGAACCAATAGAAATGGTGCTAAGACTCATTATAAACAGGCATAATGAGGAGGTTGGAACCATCCTAGCTGAATAACAATAATGGTTTTGATCATAGAGGAATGATGCAGAGAAAATACTAAAAACAAGAGTGATGGATGAAAATTATTGTGAATTTGGAAAAGGAATTAAATCATAATTTTATTGATTTAAAAAGAAGCTATTCATCAAGTG
>NW_013763694.1:0-1348 GCF_000517525.1 Limulus polyphemus
ATAGAACTAACATTTGATTCTGTCCTTCAGCCGCTGCAGGTTGAAAAGCCTGCCCTCATAACGATAATGAAGTTGTACGTCAACATGAAGGTAATTTTGTATAAGAAAGAATATTGGTAAAGGTTGAAGATTATAAAGGCGTCAGTTTGAGAATTTTGGCAGAGTACAGAAGTCATCATGAAGGAGTCTTAAAGTTCGGATGAACCTTCCAGGGCAACCAAGTTTGTCAAGAATTTTCAATAATACTGTCGCCTCTTGAACTGTCGCCTCTTTTGAAGATAGTCACGATACCGCAGGTCAGGTGGTATTTCCTTTGTAACCCAGATTTCAGGGAGGAGCTGTGGGAGTCTCCGAATCAAGAGTTTTCCGCCATGTTGAAAGTTCTCCATCTGGTCCACAGGACTTGTTGGATTTCATCTTTTTCACGACGGATTCTATTTCAGTTTGGGAAGCAGATTTATTTAGGTGTTCCTTTGCTGCTTGCTGGGGAATGTTATCATAGATATGTTCTTCAACTGTGCTGTCCCTGTTCAGTGGTTCTTCCAGCTTCTTTTGAAAGATCTTCTAGTAACCATGTCAGTAATAGTTGTGTGAGTGTATAATGTATAGCTGATTACTGGTAGTTGTTCTACTAACTAAGATAGCTATATTTGTGACTGTGTAGTTTGTCTCTCGGCTACACTAGTGTTAAATTATTCATATATATGGACAGTCACGCATGTATTAATAATTTGTATACAGTGTGATAGAAATACGTATTGAAGAATTGTTTCTAAAGTGAGTTGTTACTGTAGCTAACATGTTTTATGGTCCATGTTATACTCTGGTTAACTATGTTGTGGTCCTTGTATAGTGAACAATGACAAGAATTGTTATACTTTGGTTAACATGTGTTGTGGTCCTTGTATAGTGAACAATGACAAGAGTTGTGATACTCTGGTTAACTATGTTGTGGTCATTGTATAATGAACAATGACAAGAGTTGTTATACTCTGGCTAACTATGTTGTAGTCCTTGTATAGTGAACAATGACAAGAGTTGTTATACTATGGTTAACATGTGTTGTGGTCATTGTATAGTGAACAATGACAAGAGTTGTTACACTCTGGTTAACTGTGTTGTGGTCCTTGTATAGTGAACAATGACAAGAGTTGTTATACTTTGGTTAACATGTGTTGTGGTCCTTGTATAGTGAACAATGACAAGAGTTTTTACTGTAGCTAACATGTTTTATGGTCCATGTTATACTCTGGTTAACTATGTTGTGGTCCTTGTATAGTGAACAATGACAAGAGTTTTTACTGTAGCTAACATGTTTTATGGTCCATATTATACTCTGGTTAACATG
>NW_013763695.1:0-1496 GCF_000517525.1 Limulus polyphemus
CAGGTATCCAAATGCCCATGTTTGTGATCCAGTTTCTAATCCACCCCAGGCTGACTCAGGTGGTGTTTCCACGTCTTCCAATGTTCTGAACCCATCTCCCCTTCCTGCTGTTCCTCGCCGGAAGTCTCACCTCCCAGTTGCTGTGCCTCCTCTCCGGCCTTCGGCCTATAGTGACACATATCATTTGTCTATCTCTTCAGGGCAACTGGGCAGACAATGTATTGAACAAGTATTGCTGTGCTCTACCGGCACCACACTCTCCACAACTAATGGGGAACCACAATTTGAAGAAGGTGGTTCGTCAGAAGAACTAGGAAGGCTAGGAAGGTCAGTAACAGATGACACAGACACCTTTGAAGGTGACGCCGGGGAGACCACTGGGATTGAGAGCATCACGTCATCTGGGACTGGGCTGTTCACACACACCTCTACTGGAGACTCAATGACAACAGGCTCAGGCAGCACAGGAACAACTGCAGGATGAGACGATGGCACAACATCAACGGCAGAGGAAACACACTGAAATGCAGGCATGTTAACAACAAGGTCACTGTCTCTTTCAGATGACCCTGAACCTGCCACTGTGCTAGCATAGGAAGGGGCCCTCTGAGGGCAAGATGAGGAATGGTGGCCCCCCTCACATATGTTACAAGACAAAGTACATTCTTCGGCACTATGGCCATAGTCCTTACATTTCTGGCAACGAATAGTGTCACACGAACGAAGCAGGTGTCCCTCACGACCACAACGACGGCGCATACCGGCGTAGTTGACCATTACAGTATAACTACCAATCTTCAAAAAATTTGGCACTGGACTTTTCATGTCAATTTTCACGCGTCGATTACCCGTGCAAACACCTGGACGAGATGGATAGCACTCGTGTTCGACCTTCAACACGCGACCAAATGGTGTTAGTGTAGTAGCTACAACCTCATGAGGTATCTCGAACGGAGTAGAACGAAGAGTCATCCACTTGATATTCAGACCAGCTGGTTCCACGGCAATTGACTGATTGTTGTGAGGAAAACAGCCACGACCCAGCAACCTCTGGGAAACAGCAGAAGAAGACAATGTAGCGACATAGCGTCCAGAGCCGAAGTGCTGGAGACAGTCCACGACATCACCATCGAGAGAAGCACACAACGAGTCTATAACGGCCGATGGCAAAGAGTCCGCATCGACGACAAATCTGACCGACCGAGGTCGTGCCAGGAAGGTGGGGGAGGCAGTATTCATTCCTGCACTCCCCAACAAGATAATACACTGAAATAATACAAAACAATATAATCAAAAACAACTTACAAATCCAAATATCGTTTTCAAGTCCGATGCACACGACCACCAATTAATCGCACATACAGGTCCAGGCTCGGCCCCACTGAAGATTTGAAAGAAAGAAGACCTCTATATAATGTCTTGATTTGATGATTAAGAAACTGGTGTTATTAAACTGAGACAACAATAATATGTATACAGATCGTTCACTTGCCAAT
>NW_013763696.1:0-1527 GCF_000517525.1 Limulus polyphemus
GAAACGTTTGACACTAAATATTCGTTATTCGGTAACAAGATGAAACATTTCACACTAAATATTCGTTATTCGGTAACAAGATGAAACATTTGACACTAAATATTCGTTATTCGTTAACAAGATGAAACATTTCACACTAAATCTTCGTTATTCGTTAACAAGATGAAACATTTCACACTAAATCTTCGTTATTCGGTAACAAGATGAAACATTTCACACTAAATATTCGTTATTCGGTAACAAGATGAAACATTTCACACTAAATATTCGTTATTCGGTAACAAGATGAAACATTTCACACTAAATATTCGTTATTCGGTAACAAGATGAAACATTTCACACTAAATATTCGTTATTCGGTAACAAGATGAAACGTTTGACACTAAATATTCGTTATTCGGTAACAAGATGAAACATTTCACACTAAATATTCGTTATTCGGTAACAAGATGAAAGATCTTATTTAAGATAATCTGGTATAACGAACGTAATAACGGGAAACGGAATCAGTGTTTTCAATCATGTAAATTAACGCATTTAACTAGTCCAGTATTACAGCATAAGTGTTTCTTTCTGTTTGTTTTTAGAATGATAGCGAAGTCGTTTGTTGACTATCTTAGCATGTTTAGTTAAGCGAACCGTATTAAAACATAACATTGAAGTCTGTTTGCGACTGACACGTGTTTTAATTTTATGCGTGGCCAGAGTTTTCCTGGAGATGTTGTTTGGGTTTACTACTGGATTTGGACCGACATCGAATGCGCTAGATCCAGGAAACAAAATAACTTCCAGAAGAAAGTCGAGCAATTTTCTCCAGGTAAGTTCGTAACAGTCTTTGTTGTCGGTTGTGAGTATCGAACCCCGAATTTTTTGAGTTATAATACCCGAAGCTTACTGTTGAGCATTCTACGTTCGGATTTCAAAACAAGAGGCAGAGTTTGACAAAGTAAGCACGTGCGTTTTGATGTAAATGAACTAATGCTCTAGACTGAGTTTTAAAACTCGAAATCTCTCCGTGAATACATCAATAAACGACCATCTCACTGACACGATATTGTTGCAAATTGGAAGTGGTTTGTATCTTGAAACGTTCTGCGGGTGGCGTGTAGTAAACATGGGCTTGGATTAGTTACAGGGTGGCGTGTAGTAAGCACGGGCTTGGATTAGTTACAGAAATAAAAACGAAGCTCACGAAAATATTTCATATAGAGCATTTTAAGAAATTTGGAGTCGTTTCTGTATGCAGTTTTGTATGCACGCTGTCTTGGTATACCATACGAATAAGTACTAAGTAAACAAGTGGCGGTATTAATAAATTACATGCGCACGCGCATTAAGGATCTGGTAAAGTAGGCTTAAAGCACATTATATTTATTTTGTTTTGAATTTCGCGCAAAGCTATACGAGGGCTATCTGCGCGAGCCATCTCTAATTTAGCAGTGAGGTAAGGCAGCTAGTCATCACCACCCACCGCCAACTCTTGGGCTACTCTTTTACCGTGTAGTTTTAATAAGTAAGATCTGAAGT
>NW_013763697.1:0-872 GCF_000517525.1 Limulus polyphemus
TCTAGGTGTTCGTGGAGTTGTTGTACCAAATAACGCTAACGATGAGTATGGTGGTTATAATTTCGGTAACTAGAGTTACACCTAGGTGTTCGTGGATTTGGTGTACCAAGTAACGCTAAAGATGAGTACGGTGGTTATAAATTAGGTAACTAAAGTTACACCTAGGTGTTCATGTAGTAGTTGTGCCAAGTAAAGCTAAAGATGAGTATGGTGGTTATAAATTCGGTAACAAGAGTTACACCTAGGTATTCGTTTAGTTGTTGTACCAAGTAAAGCTACAGATGAGTATGGTGGTTACAAATTCGGTAATTAGAGTTACACCTAGGTGTTTGTGGAGTTGCTATACCAAATAGGCTATAGATTAGTATGGGGTTATAAATTCGGTAACAAGAGTTAAACCTAAGTGTTAATGGAGTAGTTGTACCAAGTAAGGCTAAAGATGAGTATGGTTGTTATAAATCCGTAACTAGAGTTACACCTAGGTGTTCATGGAGTAGTTGTACCAAGTAAGGCTAAAGATGAGTATGGTGGTTATAAATTCATTAACTAGAGTTACACCTAGATGTTCGTGGAGTTGTTGTACCAAATAATGCTAAAGACGACTATGTTGGTTACAAATTCGGTAACTAGAGTTACACCTAGGTATTCGTGGAGTTGTTGTACCAAATAACGCTAACGATGAGTATGGTGGTTATAAATTCGGTAACAAGAGTTACACCTAGGTGTTCGTAGAGTTGGTGTACCAAGTAACGCTAAAGAGGAGTATGGTGGTTATAAATTCGGTAACTATAGTTACACCTAGGTGTTCATGTAGTAGTTGTGCCAAGTAAAGCTAAAGATGAGTATGGTGGTTACAAATTCGGTAACTACAG
>NW_013763698.1:0-1363 GCF_000517525.1 Limulus polyphemus
TCTAGGTGTAACTCTAGTTACTGAATTTATAACCACCATATTCATCTTTAGCCTTACTTGGTACAACACTCCATGAACACCTAGGTGTAACTCTAGTTTCCGAATTTATATCCACCATATTCATCTTTAGCCTTACTTGGTACAACACTCCATGAACACCCAAGTGTAACTCTAGTTACCGAATTTATAATCACCATACTCATCTTTAGCCTTACTTGGTACAACTACTCCATCAACACATAGGTGTAACTCTAGTTACCGAATTTGTAACCACTATACTCATCTCTAGCGTTATTTGGAACAAGAATTCCACGAATACCAAGGTGTAACTATAGTTACCGAATTTATAACACCATACTCATCTTTAGTGTTATTTGGTACAACAGCTCCACGAACACCTAGGTGTAACTCTTGTTACCGAATTTATAACCACCATACTCATCTTTTGCTTTACTTCGTACAACTACTCCATTAACACCTATGTGTAACTCTTGTTACCGAATTTGTAACCACCATACTCATCTGTAGCGTTATTTGGTACAACAACTGAACGAATACCTAGGTGTAACTCTTGTTACCGGACTTATAACCACCATACTCATCTTTAGCGTTATTTGGTTGAACAACTTCACGAACACCTAGGTGTAACTCTAATTACAGAATTTTTAACCACCATACTCATCTTTAGGGTTATTTGGTACAACCACTCTACGAACACCTACGTGTAACTCTAGTTACCTAATTTATAACCACCATCATCATCGTTAGCCTTACTTGGCACAGCAACGCCATGAACACCTAGGTGTAACTCTAGTTACCGAATGTGTAATCCCCATACTCATCTTTAGCGTTATTTGGCACAATTGCTCCTTGAATGTGTAAGCCCCATACTCATCTTTAGCGTTATTTGGCACAATTGCTCCATGAACACCTAGGTGTAACTCTAGTTACCGAATTTATAACCATCCTACTCATCTTTAGCCTTACTTGGTACAACTACTCCATGAACACTTAGGTTTAACTCTAATTACCGAATTTATAACCACCATATTCGTAGTAGTTGTACCAAGTAAGGCAAAAGATGAGTAGGATGGTTATAAATTCGGTAATTAGAGTTAAACCTAAGTGTTCATGATGAATATGGTGGTAAGGCTAAACTTAGTACAAAACTCCATGAAAACCTAGGTGTAACTCTAGTTACCGAATTTATAACCACCATACTCATCTTTAGCGTTATTTGGTACAACTACTCCATGGACACATAGGTGTGACTCCAGTTACAGAATTTATAACCACCATACACATCTTTAGCCTTACTTGGTACAACTACTCCATAAACACCTAAGTGTAACTCAAGTTACCG
>NW_013763699.1:0-872 GCF_000517525.1 Limulus polyphemus
CTGTCTCGTTATTCTATTTTTAGGTTTACTGTTTAATCCATGTCCTGATCGGTAAACTGTAATATATATTTGGTTTGTCTCGTTATTGATACCTGTGTTCACTGTTTAATCTATGTCCTTATCGCTAAACTGTAATACATATTGGTTTGTCTCGTTATTAATACCTAGGTTCACTGTTAAATCCATGTCCTGATCGGTAAACTGTAATATATATTCGGTTTGTCTCGCTATTAATATCTAGGTTCACTTAATTTTTTACAATATTAAATGTGCATACGACTAAAAGTAAAGTATTTACCTAGAGACAGACTGGCGGTGAATATACAAAAAATGCACTAGTGGTGAGTATATGGAAATTACAACGTTTGTGAGTATATATAGGTCACACTGGTGGTTAGTATACGTAAACTACTTCGGTAGTGAGTATACAAAAATTACACCTGTGGTGAGCATACAGAGGTCACACTGGTGGTGAATATACAGAAGACAGACTGGTGGTGATTTTACTGAAACCACACTGATAGTAAGTATACGAAAACTGATCCGGTTGTGAGTATACGAAAATTACACCTGTGGTGAGCATATAGAGATCACATTGGTGGTGAATAGTGAGTATACAGAAGTCACACTGGTGGTGAATGTACAGAAGACAGACTGGTGGTGTTTATAGAGAAGTCACAGTGGTTGTGATTATACAAAAGTTATTTCCTAAAGGTGAGTATACAAAAGATACACCAGTGGTGAGTATACAGAAGACAGACTGGTGGGAAATATACAGAAGACACAGTAGTTGTGAGTATACAGAAGACAGACTGGTGGGGAATATACAGAAGACACAGTAGTTGTGAGTATAAAGAAGGCAGACTGGTGGG
>NW_013763700.1:0-872 GCF_000517525.1 Limulus polyphemus
AGGTATCATTAAAACATTAGAAGTCATATCTTGTCTCTAAACCTTGTGTCTTGTATCCAAACCTTCGGTATCATTACAAGATTAGAAGTCATATCTTGTTTCCAAACCTTATATTTCATCATTCCACTTAAAGTCACGTCTTGTATATAAACCTTGTATCTTGTATCCAGACCTTAGGTATCATTACAACATAAGAAATCATATCTTGTCTCCAAACCTTTGCTATTATTACAACATTAGAAGTCGTATCTAGTACCCAAACCTTAGGTATCATTACAACATTAGAAGTCGTATCTTGTATCCAAACCTTAGCTATCATCACAACACTTTAAGTCACGTCTTGTCTCTAAACCTTTAATCTTGTATCCAAACTTTCGGTATCATTACAAAATTAGAAGTTATATCTTGTATCCAAACCTTCGTTATCATTACAACATTAGAAGTCATAACTTGTATCCAAACCACAGCTATTATGACAACATTGGAAGTCATATCTTGTATCCAAACTATAGCAATCATCACAATACTTGAAGTCACGTTTTATCTCTAAACCTTGTTTCTTGTATCCAAACCTTCTGTATCATTACAACATTAGAAGTCATATCTTGTATCCAAACCTTAGGTATCATTACAATATTTGAAGTCATATCTTATATCCAAGCCTTCGGTATCATTACAACATTAGAAGTGATATCTTGTATCCAAACCTTAGGTATCATTACAACATTAGAAGTCGTACCTTGTATCGAAACCTTAGCTATCATCACAACACTTGAAGTCACGTCTTGTCTCTAAACCTTGTATCTTCTATCCAAACCTTCGGTATCATTACAACATTAGAAGTCGTATCTTGTATCCAAGACTTCGGTATC
>NW_013763701.1:0-1233 GCF_000517525.1 Limulus polyphemus
GGTAAAACCCTTTCTTCTAGTTCTACATTCATTTACATATTCTAATGTCCATTCTGGTCCATCTTCTCTATTTTTAGGACAGACAATGTCAATGTTTTATTAGCCACAATGTACATATCTTTACACCCTTGATGGCGAAGTGGTAGAAATCTCTATAGCAAAAACCTCACTTAGTTCTTTATGTTCTGATAATGACCATGACATCCTTTACTTGATGGCGTCATTTGGTTCTTTATACTGTCGTGTTTAAGATGAAGATCTACTACATATATGTTCTTGATGTCTGTCTTCTCTCATTTTTTTTCCATTTCTTGATGTCTTCTTAATTCTTCATACATTAAAGTTTTGGTTCTGTAGATTTTACGATATTATTTTGTGCACATTAATTTCTTCAATATTTTTGGATTAATGTTTATAACCTTCTTTCTCCTTTTCTTATCTTACTTCAATACGCCAACATCCTCCAAAGTTTTAAATTATGTTACTCTTTTACTCAACTCCACCACGATGGATATTTATGTTTATAACTCGATATATAGAAGGTGAAGAGGAGGTTACACATCACTTTTTGAACCTCATGAACACGTGTTCAGCATTTTTTTAAAGAAAAGATGAAAGTCAGTAACTTAAGTGACAATTTACGACTGCAATCTTATTTTACAATTTCCTTAATCGTGATTAAAAGTGTAAGAAACAACGCTAGAAACCGGGTTTCGATACCCATGGTGAGCAGAGCACAGATACTCCATTGTGTAGCATTGTGCATAACATAAAAAACAAACAAATAATTACAAAGCAAGGTAGAATTATTATTTTACTTTATTTTTAACAGATAAATGTTTTATATGTTATTTATTTTAAACTCGGGAGGTTGAATATTTCAGAAGTGATGTAGAATATTCTAGAATTCTAGACGAAGGTATTTTAAGGAAGAGTATCGTCGTGTGATATTTATGGACGAAATAAACTAACGTTAACCATATTTGAGAACTCGTAAAGTAGCCAAACGCTTAATTTCTCCTTTTAGTTTACAAAATAAAAGAAAGCAAGTCTAAGTTAATAAAACAATTTATTAAATCCTATGTTTATTTCTTTGTTTTTTATTATGTTGTCTTCGAGGTGATTGTTTAATAATTCATGCTAATTATATGTTAAAGTTCTGTTTTTTCAAGTGATGAACTAAATAGAAAGCAGTCAATATCTTCCATCTTCAATTCTTGTCCAACCAGATAG
>NW_013763702.1:0-868 GCF_000517525.1 Limulus polyphemus
CTACGCTGTCCACCCTGGCTGTGGCGAATGAGCTCCTGAGTCGTGGAGCTTTTACTATAAATGGTGCTTCCATATCAGTGAGTCCTGCGGGCCAGAACCTCAAGTGGATGACCCTGCGTTCGGCCCCGTACGAAATGTCCCATGACGTAATTAGTGCGGCTCTACGGCCATATGGCCGTGTTTTAAAAATTGAATTTGAATGTTATCCATCACATCCGGGTGTGTGTACTGGTAATCGGAGGATCAGGATCGACATGACATCTCTGGTCCCCAATTTTTTCAAAATTGGGGCTTACACTGTAATGGTTAACTACCCGGGCTTGCGACGCCTGTGCCGTCGTTGTGGCCTTGAAGGTCACCTCGCTAACCTGTGTGACACCCCGAGGTGCTCGCGTTGTTCCAAGTACGGCCATGAGGAGGCCCAGTGCTCCGTTCTTTGTGATTTGTGTCAGGGGGCTCACAGTTCTTCGGTGTGCCCCTCCCGTGCACCGATCTATGCCAGCAAAGTTTCTGGTGCTGACACAAATTGTGATGTGCCTCCCCACCACCATCACCCGTCCCAGCACCTGTCCCGTCTCTAATCGACACTACCGTCGATGTGTGTCCCCATCCCGTGGAGCAACGGGACCAGTCACCTCCCACCAGTCCTGATGGTGTCGCTTCCCTGCCTGTTCCTGAGGCCCCTAATTCTTCAGCTGAAGGGGCCTCGCCACTGTCAGATGCTGCTTCCTGCCCATCCAGTTCCGTGGAGGACGCCTCTTCATCAGTCCCCTCACCTTCCGTCTTGGAACCGTCCAGTCCTGCCATCGATGTGGACACCTCCTCCAAATCATCGACTGTCGTTTCTCCACCCCCCCCCCAGTGATCC
>NW_013763703.1:0-1055 GCF_000517525.1 Limulus polyphemus
ATGAGTCTTATTAATTATTCCTGTAACTTTACTATTTCCTTTCATTATGAGTCTTATTAATTATTCCTGTAACTTTACTATTTCCTTTCATTATGAGTCTTATTAATTATTCCTGTAACTTTACTATTTCCTTTCATTATGAGTCTTATTAATTATTCCTGTAACTTTACGATTTCCTTTCATTATGAGTCGTATTAATTATTCCTGTAACTTTACGAATTCCTTTCATTATGAGTATTATTAGATCACAGTCATTTCAAGATATTTCGAATCTTGCGTTTATAAAAAGTTGAAAGAGTGAAAATTAAATTATTTATAATAGAAACAGAAATTTTCAACATTGTATATCAATATTGTAAAAAAGAAACAAATAAAACCAAACTTATAATCGGTTAACAATGCTATAACAACAATGCTTTTGGTTGGATTGTTTGTTTGTTGTTAAACACAAAGCTACGCAGTGGACTATCTGTGCTCTGCTCACCTCGTGCATCGAAACCCGAATTTAAACGTTGTAAACCTGCAGACTTATCGCTGAGCCACCGGTGGGGACATTGCTTCCAAATTAAGCTGTCTTTTGCCCCAAAAGAACATATAACAAAACCCATTTCATCAAAACTGTGAGAGGGTATAATTGCCTGAAGTCAAGATCTGAGGGTATTTTATGGGAGGTATGTCATCATAAATTGTAGTCAACTTTGCTTTCATTTCTGAACCAATTAATCGTTTGACTCCGTCTTTGAGACATCATGGTCGTTTTCTTGATTTAGAAGGAACTACGTTGTAACAATTGGGCTTTCAGAGACTTGTTACAGTCTAGCTGGTAAGTTGTATTTATAAAACTTTGTAATCTATTAGTACTCTTGACACTTTTAAGCTATTAGTTCATAACTACCCACTTAAAAAGTCCAGATGATCATGTAAATCATTGTTTCAGCTGTAATATATAAAAAGTCCAGATGATCATGGAAACCATTGTTTCAGCTTTACTATACACCTGGAAAAAGTTAAGCACCCCCGTGTTTTTTTCAAGTGATTCAGATTCGACGTTCTTG
>NW_013763704.1:0-872 GCF_000517525.1 Limulus polyphemus
TATTAACAGAAGGAAAACTCAAGGAGCAGACAGAATTTCTCTAACAAAGGAAAACATTCGATTGTGCTGCTTTCCTTGCAAATGTTTTGAATGCAACAGCGTTTTTAAAAAGCAGTCAGACTACATAATTCACGGTGACCAGATGCACCCACCACGAGAACCAATCGATATGACACTCATTCATGCAGCTTTGAGACATGGTCAGCAGGCTCTAGAGAAACCTTTGAACTTGGTTATTCATCCTCAACGGGAACCATTTTAATACATAAGAGCTTATATGGTTAATAAAATTTAATATGATTTGGTCTAAGTAGTTATTTATTACAGCAATATATCTACCTTTTTAATTTATTTATTTATTTGAGTTAACTTGTAATTTAGATTTAGTAGTTAAATTGTACTTTGGATTTAGTAGTTAATTAAAGGCAGATATATAGGGAGTTTATGATATTTGCTAACATGATTGATACACAGTTTTCTTTTTAATACAAATATGTTTTAATATACACACAACAATACAATTTACATTAACAGTTATTACAAATAGTAATTACAAACAATGATTTATAAACAAAAATTTCACAAATTTACAAGCGATATAAAGTTATCTTTCTAGTCTAGAACTTCACGATGAGCGAGTTAACGTTAGCACATTTCACTTAACAGGGAGCTGTAGTCTTCATTGTTCATACGCCTATTAGAGATGGTGTTTCCACCGATGACGTTATAAAATGTTTTCGTAGGCGTGTGGAGGATTTCTAGAAATTTCAGTTTTACGTGACAATCTAAACTACATTCAAGCGTTTACATACATAGATATATTGTAGACTCTTACTCTCGAGAATCTTCCGTAACTTTGGAAAATAGGCGCG
>NW_013763705.1:0-1149 GCF_000517525.1 Limulus polyphemus
AATTTTACTAGTTACAACTTGCTGGTGTAATTCACCAGCAAGTTGTAACTAGTACCAATTCACCAGCAAGTTGTAACTAGTAACAATTCACCAGCAACTGTAACTAGTAACAATTCACCAGCAAGTTGTAACTACTAACAATTCACCAGCAAGTTGTAACTAGTAATAATTCACCAGCAAGTTGTAACTACTAACAATTCACCAGCAAGTTGTAACTAGTAATAATTCACCAGCAAGTTGTAACTACTAACAATTCACCAGCAAGTTGTAACTAGTAATAATTCACCAGCAAGTTGTAACTAGTAACAATTCACCAGCAAGTTGTAACTACTGACAATTCACCAGCAAGTTGTAACTACTAACAATTCACCAGCAAGTTGTAACTACTGACAATTCACCAGCAAGTTGTAACTAGTAACAATTCACCAGCAAGTTGTAACTAGTAACAATTCACCAGCAAGTTGTAACTAGTAACAATTCACCAGCAACTGTAACTAATCGAGGTGGGTTTTGTCTTATAATGAAAATTCCTACCAGAAAGAATTATGAATTAAGATTCATATTTCGTGTGTTTTTTCAAGCAGAGAAATAAACCTTATTAAAAATCATTAACAAAACTGAAATATGTGGAATGTGTTGTACATCATGTTTTGAAAACTTGATGTTCTTGGTGGCTGAATACATGACAAAACCATACAACTGGGATACGGTGTTTCTAACAAGCACTTGAACAAATTAAAGATTTGAGATTCCTCATACACACTGGAGTAGAGATTGTCCGTCAACCATAGTACAGAATGGAATAAAGATTGTCAGTCAACCATAGTACAGAATGGAAAAAAGATTATCAATCAACCATAGTACAGAATGAAGTAGAGATTGTCATTCAACCATAGTACAGAATGGAATAAAGATTGTCAGTCAACCAGATTACAGAATGGAGTAAAGATTGTCAGTCAACCATAGTACAGAATGGAGTAAAGATTGTCAGTCAACCAGATTACAGAATGGAGTAAAGATTGTCAGTCAACCATAGTATAGAATGGAGTAAAGATTGTCAGTCAACCATATTACAGAATGGAGTAAAGATTGTCAATCAACCATATTACACAATGGAGTAAAGATTGTCAGTCAACCATAGTACAGAAT
>NW_013763706.1:0-1921 GCF_000517525.1 Limulus polyphemus
TTTTGCCAGAATCTTTTTACACTAAAAAGAAACACCACTGATATAAATATGACAAAAATATCTACTTACAGAGTCCGGTATTATTTAGACTATAGCAATAAACATGTTTTGCACCATACAGTTTGTGTAAAAGAGAAATTTAGATTTTTATAGGGAAAATGAAAGATAGAATTTTGTAGTTTTTACAATACAATAAACAATATTATAACATCAGATTGGATCAGGGGCTTTCTTCAGCTTGGTAAAATAATAGTTTCGATTTGAATAAACTACGAGACATTAGAAGATGGAACGTGTGAATCTAAAAATTGACTTAGAAGCTGAAACTTTATAGAACATAACAAAAGTAACAAGATGTCTAAACAACAAGCTGGTTATTATGTAAAGAAAAATTATTGAACCAATAAACAATGAACACAAAATAATAAAGTGGTACCTAACAAAACTAAAACTTTAATAAGTATATATTAAATTACTGTAAACAATAGATATTTATTAACTTTGTGTAATCAGTAAAGTAGAAATGATCATTAAACGAGTTTAAAAGGTAAAATTTGTAAGGTTTGAATTGTTATTGTTTTGAATTACTTCCAAAGCTCTTCGTAACAACAGTTCATCGTTTCTATGCCTGATGCAGGTATTCTATTCATTCTTAACATTTCTTTCACTAAATATTGAGGTAAGTTGTTAAATAAGCAGTGAGGTTTCTAAACGTTAGGAAATCAGGAAACATCCACCAACTGATATCAAGGATCGAACTTCCATTCTGCTAACTTTTATATGCAAATAATACTACTACTTTATAGTTTTAACATACATAGAAAAAAAGTAATACATATGATAATCTATATTATACAGAATTTATCTAATCAAGCATAGAATTGTATCAGTAAAATGTGTATCTAGTATATCTCTAGTATTCGGTGTTATCTGCGCTGCCAATTGTTTACAAGTCTTCGGTATTATAGAATTATAAAGGTGTGAAAGGAAGAGTAAAGATGACGTCAAAATATACTTTTGTAACGTCAGAAGCAAATAATATATAACGTAAAAATGCTTTAGATATTATTAAAAAATACTCTGTTTTAACATTAGTAAATTTCAATGACATTCTGTTTTGCTTAATTGTATTATTAACTTAAGCCTTGATACATAGATCACAGGGTTTATTACACCTTTCAGGATCGTTTTGCTTATGCTATTGTTATGGAGTGCCACCATATATGTGAACTATATGCCACAGCCATATATTTACAATGAATCACAGGACAATATATCGAATATTATACCCTTTAATATTTCTCATGGAAGCGAAAAATATCATACAGCAGCCCATTTAGGACCTCAACTGATCCAGAAACAACATCAAACACTATCACACACGTCATTAGAGGGTCTGGGTGTAGTACTGTTAAGATAAGTTGTGTAAGGTTTATCTCACTTTGCTTCAACAATAGTCGAGATCGGAGGTCATGTGGTAGTAACATAATATCGTATAATAGGAAGTGGGCAATACATGATATAGCTGGTTATTTTAGTATGTGTATGACAAAGAGTCAAGAAGGACACAACATATGAACCCTCCCATAACTTTGATAGCATTCTTGGAATTTGTTTTTATTAGTTATTATTATTAAATACAAATATAAATGAACATCTCACCAGAAAATACAAGAACCAATAATCATGCTCCAACGACGTCCAATGAGACAACCTAGTTTGCCTCCAAAATAAAGCAGTGAACATGTAGAGATAAAAGCATAGTAAATCCAGCTAGTTTCAAATTATTGTAATATACAATAACAATATAACTGTAAATAACCAAAGTTACAATAATGTTTATGTTAATACAGAGACATCGTTTGAGATTTAATTGGAAGAAAAAGACACATTTTTACTGAAGTCCAGGAGTTTCTACAAG
>NW_013763707.1:0-1570 GCF_000517525.1 Limulus polyphemus
GGTTCTAAATATGTTGCTATGTGATATTTTCTGCTCCTATGGGCAACATTGTTTGAAATAATGTCCTGTGATTATCCGCGCTTTAACAATCATGGTAAATATATTCTTATTTGGTCAGTTCTCGTATGTGGTGGCCCGCCACAACAATAGCATCAGTAAAACGTTTTTACAAAGTGTAATAAACCCTGTGTACAATGTATCAAGATCTAAATATGATAATGTAAACAGTATAACTTTCTTATATTATTTAGCAGAAAAACATTTTCATTTGAATTTGACTGATGCTGAAAATATACAACGTAGAAATTATTTGAATATTACTCAAAATATTGTGTTATTTGCTTTTTGCGTTAAAAAAGTATATTTTAACGTCATCTTTACTCTTCCTTATATACCTATAATTCTATAATATCAAAGAATTGTTGGTAATACATATGACAATCTAGATTATAGAGAATTTATTTAATCAACCATAGAATTGTATCAGTAAAATGTGTATCTAGTATTCGGTGTTAACTACGCTGTCAGTATTTTATAGTTTTAACATACGTAGAAAACTGAAAGTACTAACATTATTTGTATATAAAAGTTATAAGGAGTGAGGTTTTCAAACGTTAGTACTGTACCTATTGCCAGATAAATCAGGAAACATCCACCAACTGCTATGAAGGGTCGAACTTCCATTTTGAAACCTCACTCCTTACTTAACTTCTCACCTGAGACAAAGAGTCAAGAAGGACACAACATATGAAGAAACTAGCTGGATTTTCTATGCATTTATCTCTACATGTTCACTGCTTTATTTTGGTGGCAAACTAGGTTGTCTCATTGGACGTCGTTGGAGCATGATTATTGGTTCTTGTATTTTTTGGTAAGATGTACATTTTCATATGTATTTAATAATAGTAACTGATAAAAACAATTCCAACAAGGTTATTAAAATCATGGATGTAAATAATAACAATACACCTGTAAATAACCAAAGTCACAGTAATGTTTCTATCAACACAGAGATGTCATATGATTTAAATGGAAGAGAAGCGAACATTTTGACAGAATTTCATGGGCCGTTAGAAGATCTTGAAGTTTTATGAAGTGAAAATTAATAAACAAATGGTTTGGCATTCGATTTATTTCACAATCTATGGGAAATAAATTTATCTCTAGTGCCGGACCGTGGTAGAACCAAACTCTACAGAAAGGTATTAACGGTTGAATGAGTTTCTCTGTATCCAAAAAATAAAACATCATCACTGGGGACACAAACACAATCCCAATTTGTTTATTAACCAGACTGCTTTCAATTGCAAAATAGGCTGAGGCTTTCAAGGAACTAAAAGTCATGAAGAACCAAGTTTAGAGTTATAGAACCAAGAACTAGTTCCTGGGCATCACTTATTGCACATGTGAAGAATAAGAAAGATTGATCCACAGGGTTTTGCATGGACTATCAGAAGACGAATGAAGCTAGAAAGAAGGATGCCTATCCTCTGTTAGGGATTTATTATGTTCGGAATGATCTACCTGGATAAAAATGGTTTTCAAAATTAGGTTTTAAGAATGGACATTG
>NW_013763708.1:0-871 GCF_000517525.1 Limulus polyphemus
CATAAGACTGTAAATCTGCAGTTTATAACTCCGAGAGTATGATTTGGAGATAATCCATGTCAAAGGGATTGATAATATTTGTGCTGATGCACTTTTACTATGTACTATGTAATTTTATGATCATAAGGTTATTTGTATAGATTGTGTTGTATACTGTCATGATTATTGAAGTAGTATAATTCTTTGAATAATGTATTATATTTAATATATTGTTGTCAATGTATATATATAATATCTTAATTAAAAATTGTTTAACGCTAATTTTTAATTATCCAAGGAGGGAGTTGTGACGGATTTATTATTATATATTTATTTTAATACTGATGTTTGTTTCAATTAAATTTATATTTAGAAGTGTACTTAACTTATACAGTTAAATATGTATTGCAAAACTCCCGCCTATTCTCTAAAGTTGTAGAAGATTCTCGAGTGTAAAAATCAACAATATATGTTTGTACGTGAAAGCTAGTGTTAGCGTCAGTATTGTTACGTAAAACTGAAATTTCGAGAAACTCTCTACGCGTCTATAAATATAACCAACGCGACGAGCCAACAAACAGTATCTGTTATTGGGTTGCTGTAATTGGTGTGCTATAAACTTCGTAAGCTATAACTGTGACTAACGCTTATTAATCGGGAACTTCAGATATATTCACCAGAAACGTTTATAAATTTCGAACATTACAAATCATTCAACTTCAGTGGATTCACATCGCACATTACTACTTTTACGAAACCATTACCTAACGTCACCTGTAGGAAACTCGGCGTGAGATCAGTGAAAACCACAGAGCTAGGTAGCTCCCTATTAAGTGAATTGTACCTACATCAACTCGAAATTAACTCTCTCATAGTGAACCCTCGATAAGAC
>NW_013763709.1:0-1281 GCF_000517525.1 Limulus polyphemus
AATTACATAATCAGCAGTTAACCTTGCCGTAGCTGATTATGTAATTAATTAACCTTGCCGCAGCCGCAGCTGATTATGTAATTATAGTTAACTAATTACATAATCAGCTGCGGCAAGGTTAACTAATTACATAATCAGCTGAAGCAAGGTTAACAGATTACATAATCAGCTGCGGCAAGGTTAACTAATTACATAATCAGCTGAAGCAAGGTTAACTAATTACATCATCAGCTGCGGCATGGTTAACTAATTACATAATCAGCTGCGGCAAGGTTAACTAATTATATCATCAGCTGCGGCAAGGTTAACTAATTACATCATCAGCTGCGGCATAGTTAACTAATTACATAATCAGCTGCGGCATAGTTAACTAATTACATAATCAGCTGCGGCAAGGTTAACTAGTTACATAATCAGCTGCGGCAAGGTTAACTAATTACATCATCAGCTGCGGTATAGTTAACTAATTACATAATCAGCTGCGGCAAGGTTAACTAATTACATAATCAGCTGCGCAAGGTTAACTAATTACATAATCAGCTGCGGCAAGGTTAACTAATTACATAATCAGCTACGGCAAGGTTAACTAATTACATAATCCGCTGCAGCAAGGTTAACTAATTACATCATCAGCTGCGGCAAGGTTAACTAATTACATCATCAGCTGCGGCATAGTTAACTAATTACATAATCAGCTGCGGCAAGGTTGACTAATTACATAATCAGTTCCGGCAAGGCTAACTAATTACATAATCAGCTGCGGCAAGGCTAACAAATTACATAATCTGTTTCTGCTTTTAATTAGTAAAAGTAGAATAATAACTTTCATTCTGTACAATTTTAGATAGGTTAAAAACACTATTTAACAAATATCTAAATTTAGAAAGTGCATCCTATGAATTTCTCCTGAAAAAAAAATAATTTTGGTATCAAATGTCCCAGGTGTGACAGCGGTACGTTTACGGACTTACAACACTAAAATCGTGGCTTCGATTCGCCGCAGTAGACACAGCAGATAGCCCAATGTGTCTTTGCTCTACAGCAAACAACAACAAATGAACTTAGTTTTATTCTTTAACACAAACTGTCGTCTCAGAAAATATATCAAAATATAGATCACGATTTTGATACTTCTCGGTCTCATAAAATATGGCCCGGCATGGCCAGGTGGTTAGGACGCTCGACTCGCAATCTCAGGGTCGCGGATTAGAATCCCCGTCACACCAAACATGCTCGCCACGTTCACCCGTGGGGGCGTTATAAAGTGACGGTCACTATTCG
>NW_013763710.1:0-871 GCF_000517525.1 Limulus polyphemus
GGCGTTGTCCTGGTCTTTCGGATGCAAAACAACTTGCAGCACTCTTGGAACACAGCTGATTTGAAGTTACGGCATTGATCCGAATGCAGTTTGTATGGTATACCAAATCTGAAGAAGAAATCACTAATAGCTGAAGCTACAGTTGTAGCTTCCTTATTTGGTATTGCATATGCCTCAGGCCACTTGGTGAAATAATCAATCACCACACAAATGTATTTGTTTCCTGCACGAGCTTGGGGCAGAGGACAAGCAATGTCAATGGCTACTCTTTCCATTGATGTGCCAACTTGATATAACTTCATTGGAGCACGTCCCTTATGCTTGGGTCCCCTTTTGGCACAACATGTACTGCATATCCTGCATCATACTTCCACATCTTGCCTCATACCTATCCAGTAAAATCTCCGTCGTAGGTGACTCAATGTTTTCTTAACTCCGAGATGTCCTACTGTTAAAGTATCATGGGATTGACGCAGCAGAACTTCCCGTAACTTTCTTGGTATAACCATTTGCCAGGTCGTCACTTTCCCATCTGCAGTTCCCATCTCCGGAGAAGAATACCATCTTGAAGCTTCAACTGGTCCCATTATGCCCAATAGTAAGTGTCACAGAGCTTAAGCTAGACACCTTCTCCCAAGCAGGGTGCAAAACACATGCTTTTAGAAAATCATTATTGGCTTCAAATCTTGGTCTTTCTCCAGCTCTGCTTTAATATCTATACCTAATTCCACTTCACCATCATCAACTCCTTCAGTCACCTTGACTTTAGCTTGATGGCACCTGGTTAGTTCAACCTCTCTTTTGCAGCAATGTCTGCAGTCATTTTTTGCAGGGCCTTCGGCTCAGTCCATTGGCATTTCCATAAGATTTT
>NW_013763711.1:0-1199 GCF_000517525.1 Limulus polyphemus
ACACAGACTTGGCAGACAAAGTGTTTCTTAGAGCTTTACAGATAGCTAAAGGCAGAAAATAAAGACCATACAGGAAGTATTAAATACATCTTTAGTTTAGAAACTTTGTATTTATCACTTAATGTGCACAGCAATCTAATAACGTACACAACACAAAAAGTTTACCTTTTAAAACAGCAATAAATAAATTCAAATGATTATAATGTAGGAATGTACATATGTGAATTAAATGCATAACTTAAATTCTCTATATATGGAACTAGCTGGGGTACCCATCCCCTGGACAGAAGTTATGTAAATTAATGATTATTGAAAGATTATTTTAGGATATAAAAAGTTGTTTCCCTCAGATATATATTTATAAAAAATGCCTATAAAAACTGAAAACACAAAATGTGAAACCACAACTCTGCATGTATCTCCGCACGGACCCAACAAACCCTCATGCCAAATCTGGTGAAGGTCCATCAACAGGGGGCAAAGTAGTGGTAAAAAATGCCCATAAAACCTCAAAACTGAAAATTTGTATGTATCCCCACATGGACCTAATGAACCTCCATTCCAATTTTGATGAAGATCCATCTACACCCTGCGAAGTAGTTACATAGACACAACAGACAGTACTATTATATTTACATAGATATATTATGTAATTCATTTGAAATACATCTGTGTAGTAATAGCTCTTTTCTTGCTAGCATTAATCTATGGAAAGTACAGTTTCTAATAAAATTTATGAATATTCTCTATTTGTTAAAACCTGATCTCCAATACAAGAAAATAAAACAATATTATGATACCATTATAAATACATCTAGTTCCTTAGTATAATGTCAGTGCTTAAAAACACACACACATTCATTAAACAATGCCAGTAAATCCACAAAGATTTTGGTAATGAACTGAGCAACCCAAATAATGCTCTCAGCTAGTGAAGTCAGTAAATCCACAAAGATTTTGGTAATGAACTGAGCAACCCAAGTAATGCTCTTGACAAGTGAAGTTACATTTTCCTGTCTTTGTGTTACTGTCTTGTTTTAATAAAGTAATCTGGTTAGTTTTATACCAACTGTAACACAAATACAACCATCTTAACTGAAAATAGCATTATGGCATCCATATATATATATATATATATATTAATGTTCATACATACACGTATAGTCTATTAGTGTTCATACATACACGTATAGTCTATT
>NW_013763712.1:0-870 GCF_000517525.1 Limulus polyphemus
ACCAGTGCTCTATAGTTGTGCCTGTCGTCTGCTGACAACTGTCCAAGTATTTCCAGGTACACTGCTTTCTGCTCCTATGTCCATCTATTCATTTCTACCAGGAGCTCATATTGTGCTCTATATGCTTCCCACAGTGCCCTCCCATCGAATTCCTGGGGCTTCCTTCGTACTAGATCACCCCTTTGCTGACACTCATGTCTGGAATGTGACTTCTGACAGGACTGAAAATGTCTGTATTAGGGTTTAGCTAGGGGGTCTGGAAAGGCTTGCCATTGTCTGGGGCTGATTAAGTCGATGGTTAATGTATCCTCCTTGTGTAAAAGACAATAAATCATCCTTTAATATATTTATTTCGCTTTGAAATTGACTAAGCTTTTCCATTTGTACTTCTTGTTTCCTTTTTTGTTCCAGTTGCCACTGTTGTAGTCTCTCTTCTTGTTCATTTTCTTTTCTCCTCCAACCACTGCTGTAGTCTATCTTCTTGTTTCTTTTCTTTTTCCTCCAACAGCTGTTGTAATCTCTTTTGTTGTTTCTTTTCTCGTTCTTCTTGTTTCTTGTCTTTTTCTCCAGCAACTGCTGTAATCTCTCTTGTTTATTTTGCTGTTCGAATTGCCACTGCTGTAATCTCTCTTCTTGTTTCTTTTCTCGTTCTTCTTGTTTCTTTTCTTTTTCCTACAACAACTGCTGTAATCTCTCTTGTTTATTTTGTTGTTCGAGCTGCCACTGTTGCAGATTTTCTTGCAACTGCTATTGTCTCTCTTCTTGTTTCTTTTCTTTCTCCTCCAACCTCTGCTGTAATTTCTCTTCTCATTCTTCTTGTTTCTTTTCTTTCTCCTGCAACCACTGCTGTAATTTCTCTTCTCGTTCTTC
>NW_013763713.1:0-1022 GCF_000517525.1 Limulus polyphemus
CTGTTATGTTAAACTTACATAAAGTTTTTCTTCATTACCCATTCAAGCCGTCTCCAGCCATTATTAGTCTCAAAGTGGGTTCCTCGTCATCGAATTTGAAGATAATTAGTATATTCTCCTTACCTTCTCAGCAGAGCCAATCAGATCCTCTCTGCTTGCATTCTTAGTTTTCTCCATCTTTGGTCATGTAAAAGAATAGTAAATAAAACTGATACAGTCAACAAAACTCCTGAAAAAAAAATGATAAAGAAAGTCAGTGATGGCCTCTAACCGTTAAGGTCTTTGAAGTTTTCACTTTATTAACTTTACGTGTGTAGGTTATTCAACCAGGATATTACGTGCCTGTTAACGTGGAACGTTTCCCTGTTTAATTCTATTTCAAGTTATTGAAAATATGTCGAAACACTAAGGTTCTCTTTAATTAAAATACAAACGGAAACCCTTTTAAATTACTGCAAAATATTATGTTTTTAAAATTAAGAAAAACAAAACTTTATAAATACTTGGAATATTGTTACGTCTATTAATATAGACCACAGGCATAACTTAAGAACTTTGAGAGACAAAAATAGAACACAAGCCAGTTAATCGGATAACTTGAAAGACCCTTTAAAAAACCTAAAGTTTTATTAAAAATTAGTTTTTTTTTCAAACACTTGTTAGATTCTGTATTTTGATACATTGATCATTAAATTATTTGGTCGGGCGTGGCGTAATTGTTAGTGTGTTTGTACTGTAAATCCGAAGATTCGTGGTTCACTACTCGTTGCTTAAAAAAAAAAAACACGTTGCAAAATTTAGGACCGCCAATAAATTGAGGTCCAAGTCGCCCTATTTGATTCGACAGAAGTTCAAGAGTTAGCAGTGGGAGATTCTAGAACAAACAATTAATTCAGTTTTTTTTAAGTATAAGTTCGTTAGGATTATATACACATATATAACTTTGTATTCAAATAATCTAGCGGCAACTAAGTGCTGTTATATAAACTTTTCTGGTGTTTTTTGTTGTTGTCATTTCTTTT
>NW_013763714.1:0-2488 GCF_000517525.1 Limulus polyphemus
TATAGTGTGTACTTTGTCTTCCTGATGTACAGTAGTTTGTGTTAGATATAGTGTGTACTTGGTCTTCCTGATGTACAGTCGTCTCTGTTAGATATAGTGTGTACTTGGCCTTCCTGATGTACAGTAGTTTGTGTTAGATATAGTGTGTACTTGTTCTTCTTGATGTACAGTACTCTGTGTTAGATATAGTGTGTGCTTTGTCTTCCTGAGGTACAGTAGTCTGTGTTAGATATAGTGTGTACTTGGTCTTCCTGATGTACAGTAGTTTGTGTTAGATATAGTGTGTACACACTATATCTAACACAGACTACTGTACATCAGGAAGACCAAGTACAACACAGACTACTGTACATCAGGAAGACCAAAGATATAGTGTGTACTTGGCCTTCCTGATGTACAGTACTTTGTGTTAGATATAGTGTGTACTTGGTCTTCTTGATGTACAGTACTCTGTGTTAGATATAGTGTGTACTTTGTCTTCCTGATGTACAGTAGTCCATGTTAGACACAATATATACTTGACCTTCCTGATGTACAATAGTCTGTGTTAGATACAATGTGTACTTGGCCTTTGTGATGTACAAAAATTTGTGTATGTTTTATACATTCTATACTTATCCAACCTTTCCAACATGCAGTGGTCCATGTCTCATACAGCATCCAGTTACTGGCTTTTGATATTCAGCAGATTCCTTAACCATTTTATTTTGCCTTAAAGATGTACAGTAATCTATGTTACAACTGTGTGTACTTACTCGGCATTCTTGATGCCCCCCAGTGGCACAGCGGTATGTCTGCGGACTTACAACGCTAGAAACCGGGTTTCGATACCCGTGGTGGGCAGAGCACAGATAGCCCATTGTGTAGCTTTGTGCTTAACTTTAATCAATCAATCAATCAATCCTAGAGATTTTGATCATTTCATCATAAGAGCGTATGATGAAGAGAACATAGACGTGCTGCCATACTGAAACAAAGCTTTCAGATACAATCTCTAGGAAAGAAGTTATCTAGTGAGATTGAGTATGTGACCAATCATAACGGAAAAAATATAATTTTTAGTATTCATTAAATTTTCTGATTTTGCATCATACAAGCTTCTCTTTTTTCTTTTCTTGCCTTAAATGTTTATAATAGGTTTCTGACTCTCAAAAGATCTTGTAATGTAGAAGATTTATAAACTGAAAATCTCAAGTCTAGGAGTCTTAAAAAGAAACAATACAAAAATTTATTAAATTAGTATGTTTAAAATTAAAATATTATAGTTAAAATATTAATAGAACCCACAGCATTGTTATTTTCTTTTTTCAATGTTAACTTGAAACACTCAAACTTTGTAGGAAACATATTTACCCTTTGTTCTTCAGTTCTTCTAGATTTGAAGCATTCCATTCAGAGCCGAGATACAAATAGCCATATATCTCAGTGGGACCATCCATCTGGCCCAAGATTGTTAGCATTTCCTGATCAATATAGAATTTGTACTCATTCAGATTCTGTCCCATCTCTTCCTCCAATTTCATGCATATCAAAGATAGACAGACAAGATAAAGATGTTGAATACAAAAAAGTGAAATGGTAAAAGCCTTTTTTAAGTGAAACTTGATCAGTAAGATAAGTTTAATCTCTATCAGAAGAAGTCTTCTGTTAGTTTGACTTTGCATACCTTGTATTCTTTTCTAGATCTCTAATTGTTTCATAAAACACGATTTAGGGTTAAAGATCTACAGTGTTATGTACCGAGTTAACCTAATTAACAAATCTAGTATGCCAAAATTATATATTTTTTGAAGTTTGTCTATATATATATATTTCACCTCTGAACCTATCATGAGTCATATACCTCTACCTTAAGCAACAAGAAATCATACCCATAAAAACATCCCCCTCCCCCATTTCATGATAGTTAAGATATCTCTGAAACCACAACTGCCTAAAGGATTTTGAGGAAAACAGTGTTTAAATCTCCATACAATGATCTTATGTGTGGAAATTAAAAATCATCCACATGAAATAATACATCAGGAAGTTGCTGGTCATAAACACTATTTCTACTTACATATATTCACTTGTCCCCCCCCCCAAGATTCATGGTTGAAAATTCATACAACATTGTTAGGGAAACACATCAGAAAGTTGCTGATATAAAAACTGCTCTGAACTTACATATTTTCTTGTCACCTCTCAAGATCTACAGACATCCTAATTGTACTATTTTGTACTACCAGCCTTAAGTTGTATCTTATACACAATATATTGTTGCGTCAGCGAGGTCACGTGTCTAGTGTCACGCCACGTTTCTAGAACTATCCTGTTCCTTCGTGAATGCTCTAGCATTTACTAGATATATGTTAGTCTGGTATATATATAAGACGCTCAAAACGTGACGGGAGAATGTGTGTGTAGGTAGTGAGTAATTGAACTGCAGCCAGAAAGTATTGTTGAAGTTAACGTTCGTTGTTAAAACGTTTGTTATAGAGCGACTGTT
>NW_013763715.1:0-2116 GCF_000517525.1 Limulus polyphemus
TCAGCTTCGGGAAACCAATAGTGGTTGGTGTTCAGGGATGCCCACCAACCCCCATCGTGAAAGTCCCAACAGCTAAGTGTAAAATGGCAAGTACACATAGTGTCTACATGACAGAAAAGCTGGATGGCCAAAAGTGCAACTTTGTCATAGATTCTGCATTTCAGTAAACCCTTGTGAGTATCAAGGTGCTAGATCACATAAGAGTACCAAAAGCCATTCAGAAGCTCTGTGGTGTCACAGGACGTTATGTGGGGACCAGTGTGGGTAACTATTGAGCTCATGGACATAAAGGACAGACACAAAGTATACTTGGCTGACAATGAAGACCCATGTATATTAAAGTTGGACTACTTACTACCGAGGAAGTGTGTAGTTAACTTTCATAAAATGACGTTTGGAAACAACAAAACCAAATTCCGGTAAGTGTTGCTGCATCTGTTGATTTGCATATCACAGTACTTAAGTCAACTACAATACCCCCTATGTTAGAGAAGATAATTTGGGGTAGAATAAAAGAACATCCCCAAGGAAGCCCGATGCTTGTGGAAGTAGTGGAAGAGCCATCCAGGCAAGCAGACGTGAAGATTGGAAGGTCACTTGTGGCAGGTCATCAAGTAGTACCCATAACAATGACTAATTTCTCTAAATGTGAGCAGACACTTAAGGAAGGGCCATTGTTGGGTGTGTGCCAGGAGGTCGAGCTAATTAATGTGAAGGCAAGAAATACAACCATAAAGAAAGGACATCCTCTCCCAGAACATTTAACTTACCTCTATAAGAAAAGCAGAGTCCATTTGTCATCATCACAGGCTCTTCAGGTTAGAGAACTCTTGGCAAATTATGCAGACGTATTTTCAAAAGGAGATCATGACCTCGGCTGCACAGACCTTGTGGAGCACAGAATAAACACACTCAAATGTTGCTGGAGCATTGCTAAGCCCGAATGGCATCACACGGTATTGCCAGAGACCTTGACCATAACTAAATGCAGCCTTAGGTTTATCTGCTTCAGCTACTTTTACTTGATGGAAACCTGACTTTAAGTCCAAAGTTGAAAACCACCTGGGTCCATTTAGGGCATCAAGAGTATCATCAATTCTTGGCAGTGGATATGAGTCTTTTTCGGTTATACTGTTAAGAGCTCTAAAGTCCATACAGCAACGTTGGGTCCCATCCTTCTTCTGGACTAACACGACGGGAGCTGATCAGGGACTATTTGATTTCTCGACTATCCATTCCTTAATTAGGCCATCCATGACCTTCTTCATCTCTTGTTGCTTTGCCGAAGCTATTCTTCTTGTAGGGATATTTATTGGACGGTGATTGCCAGGCTGATGGAAAGAGTACTGGAAGGCCTACAATGGAGGATAGCCCTAGTGTACCTGGATGATGTCATTGTGTTTGCAACAACGTTTGATGAAGAAATGTCCCAGCTAGAGTAAGTATTCAAGCGTTTGAAAGCAGCAAACCTCAAACTCTATCCCAAGAAAAGCCACTTGTTCCAGAAAGAGGTGCTTTATTTGGGTCACATTGTAAGTGAGCATGGTGTGTGAACTGATCCTGACAAGGTGATTGGCCAACACCAGACAATGTGGGAGAGTTAAGACGTTTCTTGGGACTCTGTACCTATTACCGGAAGTTTGTTAAGGACTTTGCAACTATAGCTGCTCCACTACATGATTTGACCAAAAAAGGCCAGAAGTTCGAATGGACAGTTTCTTGCCAGCATACTTTCAAGACATTGAAAGAAAAATTGGCCTCAGCTCCACTTTTAAGGCTTCCAAATCCCTCACTGCTGTACGTACTGGATTGTGATGCTAGTAGTGTCGGAATTTGAGGAGTGTTGTCTCAGAAAGTGGGTGAAAACGAACATGTGGTGGCCTACTTCAGTAGGGTCCTGAGTAGACCAGAGAGGAACTACTGTGCAACATGGAAGGAACTCCTTGCTATAGTAAAGAGTCTGACATATTTCCATCCTTACCTTTATGGGGCTATATCATCAGGACAGACCATGCTGCATTACACTGGTTAAGATCATTAAAGAACCCAGAGGGACAACTGGCACGTTTGAGTGGAAGACAGACTAGTATAATTATGATATTGAATACAGAGAAGG
>NW_013763716.1:0-871 GCF_000517525.1 Limulus polyphemus
GAAAGTGGTATTTCACCGAACAAGGCAACATTTTAATTTAACTATTCATGAAAATACAGAAAAAAAAGTATCTTTCTGGCTATACACTATTTATAGCTGTAGCTATTGTAGTTACGTCAAACCGATTGTATAGATTGGCTTATGGTTCAATATCGTTTTCTATTAAATTAAAATACATTTTGTTTAACTTTTTTTTCTTACGTCTATGCTTATGATTTAAACTCTTGTTTCATCCTTTTTTCCGAATCAAAGAAATATTCGATATAATGTTTAGTCATTCAAGGAGGGATTATTCGTGTAACATTAGCCGCGAAAGGAATTATTCTCCGCCTATACGTACACTAAATGTCATATAATCAATACGATATTCTATGTTCTACTTTAATAGTGTGCGGTATCCATGGTTACCACGTGTTTTTTTATCTATGAGAGAGAAGATTGAAGGCAGTTACTTTAAAAACTTATACTTAGATCTTAGAGAAAATAAAATCATAGAAAAGAAAACTGATTAATATCAGTAAAACAGCAACCTTTTTTTCTTCATGTCTATTTCAAAACGAAGAAACTATAAATATTAGATAAGAAAGTTCAATTATATAAATAGACTTTCATGCTAGAAGCTTTCACCTATCGAGAAAGATCAGATAAAGCCCAGAAAGACATTTTTTATCCTATTTTTGTTTTGTTCGAGATCTCCAATATATCCCCAGCTCGTCTTTTCAGCTAACGAAACACCACAAGGGTTTTACCAATGTCGTTTTTTAAGACGAAAAACCCGAACAACTTGTAAATCAAAACCAAACATTTATTATATGAAATAGCCTCCATTCTTATCGATGATGCTTTTCCATCCTACAAGTAGGTTGTTAAT
>NW_013763717.1:0-871 GCF_000517525.1 Limulus polyphemus
GTACATATAGAATATTCAACAAACATGGCACATATAGAATATTCAACAAACCTGGTATATATATATATATATAGAATACAACTTGGTATATGTAGACTATTCAACAAACTTGGTACATACAGAATATTAAACAAACCTGGTACATGTAGAATATTCAACAAACATGGCACTATAGAATATTCAATAAACCTGGTTAATTTAGAATATTCAACAAGCCTGGCACATATATAATATTCAACAAGCATGGTATACGTATAGAATTTTCACCAAACTTTGTATATATAGGATATTCAAGAAACATGGTACATGTAGAATATTCAAAAAACATGATATGTATAAAAACTGTACAAACCTGATGTGTATAAATGTGTTTTAATATTTGCTATTTATATGATTTGCAACGAATTTATAAAGTTTTTTTACATATCTAGAGAATTTTGAACAAGTATAATATTTTTGACAAAGATCTTATTCATAGAGTTTTCAGTATACTCAGAGTATAATATTTTCAAATAAGTGGGTTAAACATTACATTTTAAAGACACGTGGTGCTCTTTCATAAGTCTAGTAAAACAGTTATATATCTGGACTTCAACAAGTATTCATATCTTTAATACTATCCTTACAAATTATACATTTGAAATTTTCAAACGAGTAAAATGTATATATATATATATATATATTTATCTAAATATAAATTCTAATTAAAACGTCTAACTCATTTAGTTCCAAGATATACACATAATCTATGTAGCGAACAAAAAGGTAACTAATCACATGCTTTTCATCCGAGAAAACTAGTATATTTATATCGTAAGTATGAAAGCGTTCTGCATAAAGTGTGATTATAGAGTTCGCAAGCGCTAGTTGC
>NW_013763718.1:0-865 GCF_000517525.1 Limulus polyphemus
AAACCTAAATACCTGTCTGTCATGAATGAATAGGCTTGGGAAAGTAAGAAATGCCCTAAATTCCTGAAAATGTAAAATTGTCTAACGAAAAAAAAAAAAGAAAAAAGAAAGACTAAAGAATAAAAACAAATCGTGAAAACAAGATTAAAATTATGGCCTGAAAGTAACAGAGTCAAGGTAAACATAATAAACAAGCAGACGAAACCTAATCTGTAATAACAAGTGGATCAGAAAAAGAACAAATAGGCTTCTTAAACTACTAGCAACAGACCTCTTGAGGTGGAGAAGGAAGACATCTTGCTGTAAGACGAAGACTTAAAAAGAAAAGGGGAATTTTAGAAAAACAAACACACAACATGATTAACTATAGTTTCGATGATTTAAAGACACACAAGTAATAATAGAATGAGCTATGATGTGGCGAAGTGTGTAGGGACACTGAAGATCAGTATTAAATCAAATAGTTAAAGAACACAAGAAGAATGTTTAAATTGTTTTTCAAGTGGCGCTCCGGTTGTTTGGGGGGTGGGGGGATGGAAGAACTAGAAAGTTGATTAAAATATCGCATCTCAGCGTTTCTAAAAATCACTCACACTGCCTTTATTGTCTCTGGCGGCGGTCTGGTACCGTAGGAGATCGATCATCGCTACTACGCTCTAACAGGGTGGTCGATTTCAAAATATAATGATGCGTAAGGCAATATTTGTCAAGATTCAAGTCACTGTTTGACATCAAAAGTTAAGAAAGAAAAACTAGGTATTTCCTCGCGTTGAAATGGCCAGCGTTGCATTACTTGATACAAGACTAGATTTGTCAAGATTCAAGTCACTGTTGAACATCGAAAGTTAAGAAAGGCAAACTAGGC
>NW_013763719.1:0-871 GCF_000517525.1 Limulus polyphemus
TACAAGTATTATTGACTATTTGCAAATAGTAACTATGGAGACGAGGTAATAAAATAAAAATCAAGTCAAGAACAACAACAACATTTTATAAACGAAAACCTCTTGCCGAGCATTGGCTATTATATTATTTCCCTGTCAATGTTCCCATCTTCATTAAAAGGCATAAGATGACAAAAACAAGATCTTGAAGAATCTATCTATATACTACTAAAACTTTGAGATTGTTTGTTTATTTTCTCAGTCAAAAAATCATTCACACTACTGTTGCGCTCTTTACGAAACTTCTTACTTCTACTTTCCCTTTACTGTCGATCAACAATCAAATATTTCTTCTTGAATTATGAATAACACGAATGGATTGAAATATTTAATTAAATTATCTCAAAATAAACTTTGAAATTAGCTTGAATTCTTCATAACATCTGAATAGTGGTTGACCCAATGGGTCACGGTGGTCTATTATATATATGTATGTACTGGATACTTATATTCATTGTGTTTAGTTGCTCAACAAGAATGTTAAAAAATACTCTGATAGTTTTGTTTCCTATTGTTGTTTTAGGTGGATAATGCACTGAGAGAGAATATGAGTAAAGCTATGAAGAACTACTATGTGCATTACCATATGATTGTCACACAGACTTGGGATGATGTGCAGTCTAGTGTAACAACTGACTTATTGATGATTTTTATAAGAAAGTATTACTTCAGTACAACTGTTAAAAATCTTCTCAGCTCATTACTGGGATAATCTTGAGTAGAAGGTATACCACCAGAAAAAAAAGGGCCAACATATCATATTTTGTCATGTGGTATGTTGAAATTAGATGTTTGTGATGTCAAAATACAAAGCCTATAGTTTTGTACGAAC
>NW_013763720.1:0-964 GCF_000517525.1 Limulus polyphemus
TTCTAGGGTTAAACTGGTTATTATAACAGAACTAACAAGAGACGATAACACTTAATTCTAGGGTTAAGCTAGTTATTTTGAGACAGCCTATAAAATGTTTTAACACGTAATTCTATGGTTAAACTGGTCATTTTAACACAAGAAACAAGAAACTGTAATATTAAATTCTAGGGTTAAACTGGTTATTATAACAGAACGAACAAGAAACTGTGACATTAAATTCTAGGGTTAAACTGGTTATTATAACAGAACGAACAAGAGACGATAACACTTAATTCTAGGGTTAAACTGGTTAATTTAACGCAACTAATAAGAAGTTGTAACATGCACCCGAGATGTGATTGTTCTTGTTCTTTCCACACATCATATTTTCTAACAATTAAACAGACTTTACGAAAATCAGCAGAATAAACACTGACCTGGAAGGTAAACCACAGATTCACCAAGAACGGATGTTCTAATCTGGAAAGAATTTCGATCTCACGTAAAACATTTCTAAAGGCATCCTTTTCAATACATTGGTTCTTGCTCATGTATTTCATTGCGTACATTTTATCTGTGTCTTTTTTCTGAACAATACACACCTGCAAGAAAATATACCACATAAAACAAACAACTTAAAAAGTCGACAAAGTCAAGAAAAATATCAGTTCTAAGTACAAGTGGGTGGAGTTGAAAAATAGATTCTTTATGTGTGCGTAATACGTCATTAAAGTGCAGTGTGGCAACAAAAAATGTTAGTTTTTACTTTAATCGCAGATCATTGCACTCATTAAATGAAGGGTATTTTCTAAAACCTTGTACATTCAGTAATATTTGAAATCGTTCGAAATATGACGAAACGCAAGAGGTTTTAAGCACTACTGGTGGACCACAGCAGTCGTGTAATCTCCCTATAATAATTGGTTTATTTAAAACAATACTACAGACAGTTAACAGAATTATTATAGGGAGATTACACGAC
>NW_013763721.1:0-870 GCF_000517525.1 Limulus polyphemus
AAACATGGCACTCACGGGATCCTGAAGGAGGCCAGAAACACAAAATTCGGGTGCCATCATTTGATTGGAAGTATAGACAGATTCAAACATGGCACTCACGGGATCCTGAAGGAGGCCAGAAACACAAAATTCGGGTGCCAGCTTGAGGTTCAGCAACCTTGAAAACCTACGATTAGACCCCCCATCATGCCAGGATAACCTTTCCGGCGCTTTTTAGCCCCGTTTACGACATAAAGATAAGGATACCAAGAGACCACCTGCCAAACTTCGTCGTGTTGCTTCCAGATGAATTTGTGGACAAGTAAAGTCACAAAGTATGAATTAATTAATATAGGATAAATAGTTTCGACTGAAACTTGACAAGATGGAACATGAAACTACAATAACTAAGACAAATATTTAGAACAAAACAGTTATTGATCTTTTATCGGGAAACTTCAAACACCTAATATTAAAAACAAATCTGGATCTCTTTTCTAACTGGTGTATACCTTACTTTGAAGCAAGTATTTTGCAAAAAAAGATAATGATTATGTACTTTACACAATTATGTAAAATTACACTTCTGAATTTCCACCATTTTATTTTGATAAAAAGATATCAGTCGTAACTGGATATTGAAAAACTGATTTTTGGTATAGAACGTGCAGTAAAACCGTTTTTAAGTGATAAAAACATGGAACATTTGTCACGGGACATGTTTCATAGTTAAAATCATAAATAATATTCAACGTGATACTGGTATACAATTAAAACCATTTTATTTAGGCCTATCTATGGCCTTCAAAAAGTTGACGACTCTACAAGTTTCGACGTTACAACGTCATCCTCAGTTGCAATGTCGAAACATGTAGAGTCGTCAACTTTTTG
>NW_013763722.1:0-2063 GCF_000517525.1 Limulus polyphemus
TCAGTTCTTGGCAGTGGGTATGAGTCTTTTTTCGGTTATGGTGTTAAGAGCCCTGAAGTCCACACAGCAACGTTGGGTTCCATCCTTCTTCTGGACTAATACGACGGGAGCTGACCAGGGACTATCTGATTTCTCGACTATCCCTTCCGTAATTAGACCATCCATGACCTTTTCTATCTCTTGTCGTTTTGCTGGAGCTATTCTCCTTGGAGGGATCTTTATTGGACGGTGATTGCCTGTGTTTATTCTGTGCTCTACCAGGTTTGTGCAGCCGAGGTCATGATCTCCTTTCGAAAAGACGTCTGCATAATTTGCCAAAAGTTCTTTTACCTGAAGAGCCTGTGATGATGACAATTGGACTATGCTCTTCTTATAGAGGTCAGCCAAATATTCTGGAAGTGTATTACAGTTGTATTCCTTGATTTAACATTGACTGGCTCTACCTCCTGGCACACACCCAACAATGCCCCTTCCTTAAGTGTCTGCTCACATTTAGAGAAATTGGCCACTGTTATAGGTACTACTTGATGACCTGCTACAAGTGACCTTCCAATCTTCAAATCCGCTGGCCTGGATGGGTCTTCCACTGCTTCTACAAGGATTGGGCTTCCATGGGGATGTTCTTTTATCCTACCCCAAATTATCTTCTCTGACATAGGGGGTATTGTAGTTTATTTTCCTGTAGTTGCTGCTGACTTTCCTGCAACTGTTGGATACTTTCTTCCTGTTTCCTTTCTTGTTCTAGTTGCCACTGGTGTAGTCTCTCTTCTTGTTTATTTTGCTGTTCGAGCTGCCACTGTTGCAGGTTTTCTTGCAACTGCTGTAATCTCTCTTCTTGTTTCTTTTCTTGTTTATTCTCTCGTTCTTCTTGGGTAATGAGTAATTGAACTGCAGTCAGAGAGTATTGTTGAACTGAGCACGTGAGACGTTCGTTTTTATAGCGTTTGTTATAGCGCGACTGTTGAAATTAAGTGTATCGCAAAGTTATATTCAGAAAGAATAAACCAGTTTTATTTAAGAAAGGACTTGTGTCGCTAAAGTTTCGTCGGAACGAAGTTACGGAAAATTAACTAACGACTGGAGGCGTAACAAATTGGTGTCAGAGAGTGGGACAGAAAAAAAATGGAAATGAGAAGCGGCAAATTAAACTACAGCCTAACAGACTTGATGGCAGCAATACAAGAACAGCAAAAGAAACAAGAAGAACGGGAAGAGAAATTACAACAGTTGTTAGAGGAAAAAGAAAAGAAACTTTCCTCCGTCACGTTGTGAGCGTCTTATATATACCAGACTACCCCCAATCTAGTAGTCTCCCGATAATTCCCGAAGGTTCGAGTCGGACGTGGCGTGATAGTAGTCATGTGACCTCGCTGACGCAACACAACTTTGCAATACACATAATTTCCATAGTCAATACGCTTGCAACCTCGATAACAAAACACACACTTTATATCACCGTCACTACCGCTCGCTTGACTCAATTATTTGTCTCTATATCTATCCATCTGCAATTATTTGCCGGGCTTATATACTAAAATAGAGGGCGCCTGGAAAATACTAGAGTTGCCAGGAAAAGTCTTGATCCTTCTAGAAACTCATGACGTGTTACCAGCGTCATGTGATTTCCGCTGTCGTAACAGTGTTAAAGTTATTGAATACATAGAATTATGATGAATATAGAATATAAATCGATTGCTTCGATATAATAAACATAAGAAAAATTCAATTATACGTTTTATGTAAAGAAAAACAAAGGAATTTCTCATACTTCAACTAATACATTGTGTTACGATGCCGTATTTTTGTAAAACTTACTTGTGAGGCGCTCCAGGTGTATTCGCCTGATCAATGACGTGTAACAAACGGTTCTTAGCACGCGCGCTCTCTGAACTTTTTTTTTGTTGTTTTATATAACATGACATAATGTTTTGGGACAACATTGGACCATCTCGGCTGTTCCATCCTCTAAACTACATTACAAAAAAATATTCCTAAAGCCAGCCCTTATCATTCATATACTTATCAAGCTTTTTCTTAAACTCACTTAAATTTACTGCGTCTAT
>NW_013763723.1:0-872 GCF_000517525.1 Limulus polyphemus
AGTATACCTACGATAAGGTTAGTAGCATTCAGGTCAGCATCATTTTACTCCTCACAGAAAGAATGTTGCAACCAGTTTATCGTACAAATTCCCATAGTACGAACTATTAAATAACTTTGTATTCCTGAAACTTTATTTAACATTCTTCTTTGTTCATTGTTATGCGCCATGAGTTATCTGTTATTTGCCCTCCGTGGGGAATCGGCCCGGCATGGCAAGGTGGTTAGAGCGTTCGACTCGCAATTTGCGGGTTCGAATCCCCGTCCCACAATACATGCTCGCTCTTTCAGCCGTGGGGGCGTTATAAAGTGACGGTCAATCCCACTATTAGTTAGTAAAAGAGTAGCCGAAGAGTTAGCGGTGATGACTAGCTTCCTTCCCTCTAGTCTTACATTGCTAACTTAGGGACGGCTAGCGCAAATAGCCTGCGTGTAGCTTTGCGCGAAATCCAGAATAAACAAACAAACCGTGGGAATCGAACCGCAGAGTTTAGCACTATGAGCTCTCAAGCTAACCGCTGAGACATTGGGTGGAATTTATAACTATAACTTGTTTGTTTATAGCTCTTGTTAGTACATAAAGAAATAGTGTGTTTTTAAGCCTGAATCCTCCTCTGACCACAAAGTTAAAGAAGATTTTGATGTTTGTCGGTCAACAAAAGCTACGCAATGGGTTACCTGTGTTGTGCCCACCGCGGGTATCGAAACCTGATTTTTAGCATTATAAGCCCTCGGACCTACCACTGAACCACCAGGGGGGGGAGGTAAAAGAAGAAGGAACAATTCCCATTAACCCTTTGTCGATCGTGATGACGTAAGAGCCAAAGAGAGAGGTATTCGTCAGGTCCTGGGTTTTCGAACAAAGAATGAGTT
>NW_013763724.1:0-1010 GCF_000517525.1 Limulus polyphemus
CAAGAACGGACAATAATGAATTGTCTGAACATTCAGAAGCTACTGAAATAGTAGAACTGAATGAATAGGCCCCATCTAATCAGGACATAGCTGGATTATTTAGATGATTACGAAATTATCTAGATGTAACCAATTGGCGAGGATAGTGAATTTCTAATAATGATATTAGGCAAAATTATGAGGCATAGAAAGTTCGAGAAAAACAAAAATAACAGACAGTGACCAGAAACAAGGGACAAACGATGCTTATAACCAGTGGACGAGAATAGACAGTTAAACAGTACAACAAAATAAAACTGAACGTGAGGATCGGGACTTCTACCAACAGATGTCAAGTGTTAAGAGTGTTTTAGTAAAGTAAAGTATTGTGAATAGAGTGACTGAAGTGATTTGGTGAACTAGTGCAAACAAAAAGTCAGATGTGTGGCTAGGGTGAACAAAGAACAAGTGAAATGACTATGTATGCTTCTACAGGGTCAATTTAATAACATTGTGCTTGAATAAATAATTGTAGGAAACCAGGACAGTGACAAAAAGTGGCTATCATAGAAGTAGAGGGATTCGGAGTTAATGGACTATATCTAGTAAAGGAGATGGTGGTGATGGACTGCAGATTGGGATGGACCAACATATATTGTTTTAGGCCCCCCTATTTGGAGGATCGTCTCAGCGACGCTGATAGACGACAAGTCTTGTGGTGCACCCTTCATCTACATGGACTCCGTTGGGATGATGGCGATCATTCCACATTAGATTTCCTACGGATCCGCCAAGAGATACAACGAGAGTACACCAAAGTCTACGTTAAGGGGAGGGAGAAGGCCCAGTTGCTGCAACGTCATTTGGAAATACCCTGTCTAGATATGGAGGAGTATGGATGTCCCCCTATTGACGATTAGAGTGCCACAAACAGGTGACATGTACCTATCATCACTATCTGCATGAGCATTGCGCATACTGGAAGGTATGGTGCATTGCGTGAATGGGTGACCAATAGCAGTCAGGCCATC
>NW_013763725.1:0-1713 GCF_000517525.1 Limulus polyphemus
ATGTCCTGGACCGTGATAACGCCAAAGCCTGTTGGCATGCACCACTTTTGGCTTACCTCGCCGACCACATTTTACCCGGAAAGTCACGTCTGAGAGACGATCCACTATGTCATATGGGCCTTCCCATGGAGAAGACAACTTAGGAGACTTCCCTTTGGTCTTCCTGGGATTATACAACCATACTTTGTCTCCTGGTACAAAGCTGACTTCAGTAGATCTCCTATCATAAGTTAACTTCATCGAATCAACAGACGTTTCCAAGTTTGAACGCACTTGATGGTGGATATCATCCATCCTTTCCGATAACACTTTCACAAACTCTGACATATTCACAGGCAACTGTTCGTAAGGTGGGCATCCCTTATGCTTGGGTCCCCTTTTAGCACTACATGTACTGCATGTCCGGCACCATTCTTCCACATCTCGCCTGATACCTATCCAATAAAATCTTTGTCGTATGTGAGTCAATGTCTTTTTGATTCCGAGATGTCCTCCAGTTAAATTATCATGGGATTGACGCAGCACAACTTCCCGTAACTTCCTCGGTTATTCTTGTCCGGAGATGGGAAACTACCGATGGGAAAGTGAAAGCTTGCAGATGGTATTCTTGTCCGGAGATGGGGCGCAAAGCACTTATTTTTAGGAAATCAATTATAGGCTTCAAATCTTGGTCTTTCTCCTGTTCTGCCTTGATATCGATACCTGGTTCCACTTCGTCATCATCAACTTTTTCAGTCGGCTTGACTTCAGCCCGATGGCACCCAATCAGCTCAACCTCTCTTTTAACAGTTACTGGAACTTGGCCTTTGTTGTTCCCAAACATCATTTTATCAAAATCAATTACAAACTTCCTTGGTAGTAGATAGTCCAATCCTAATATGCACTCGTCTTCAATGTCAGCCAAGTATACTTTCTGTCTGTCCTTTATGACCATGAGTTCAATAGTTACGCACACCGGTCCTCAAAATCTTGTAGAATGTTCTGTCACACCATAAAGCTTATGTATGGCTTCTGGTACTCCTTCATGATCTAACACCTTGATGCTCACAAGGGTTTGCTGAGACGCAGAGTCTATGACAAAATTGCACCTTTGGCCATCCAGCTATCCTGTCACGTAGACACTGCGTGTGCTTGGCATTTTATACCAAGCTGTTGGGACTTTCATGATGGGGGTTGGTAGGCGTCGCTCAACACCTACCACTACTGGTCTCCTTGAGACCGACTTGTTGGTAATATTCTTCCTGCACTGGTTCCTCAAATGTCCGTGCTTTCATCAGTTCCAACAACCTTTCTGGATACTAGCCTTTCCTGCTGTGGCATATCCCCTATGTTGATGTTGCCAACATTGAGCTCTCTAAAAGCTGACCTTTTCTCGTCTTGAATCCAGATGACTGTACCAACCTTGGTACCTCTGTGCTGGACTTAATGTAGGATTCAAATTCGAGAGCTCTAGCCATTTCATCCTGCATGGTAGAGGGGTGTGCTTGGTTCACTTGTATCTTAAGTTGTGGACTGTCCAAGGCATCTACGAACTGATCCCTCAGCAACAACTTGAGGAGATCGCGTGGTGCAGTTGGGTAGGCCTTGTGTGCCATGCTTTCTAAGTCCTGTGCCAGCTCTCGTCCTAAACCTATCCCTGTAGATTTCAGACTGATTTGGGTTCCATACCTGAGTTCTAGAGCCGCTACCAATGCTCTATAGTTGTGTCTGTTG
>NW_013763726.1:0-872 GCF_000517525.1 Limulus polyphemus
TCTGACGCTGGTTATGTACCATAGATTAAAATGTCTAGAAACAGAAAAAAACAATTCTGATTGCCAATCACAAGCAACAAAACCTATGCAACAAAAGCGACACAGTGATACTTCACAAGAAAGGGGAATACGCCTTAACAGCCAAATAAAAAAAGAAGCTGCACATCGTCAACCCGAGACTGAGCGCAAGAAATATTTAGAACACGAGACCTTCATTTGATCCTTTCTGTTTAAAAATAGCTAAACGTCGGCCCTCTGTTCAGGTAATACTCAATTAAATATGGTTCGTATCAAATAATCTAAAACAACATATTCAACGATTGAACAAGTTACAATAGTATAAAATGTTTAAAAAATATTGAGTGAATTACATATTTCGTGTCTTATATAGACCCAAAAGTTACTATTTAAGCTCGTATTGTGTAGAATTATTCTATAATAGTCACAGCCACTGGAACTAGTGATCTGGATGGGTAGAAATGGTTTCTAAGTCAAAGATGTTGGTAATGAATAGTAAGATCAAAGATGTCGATGTTGTAAGTGGAGAACAAAGATGTTGGTACTGAATAGCAAGATTAAAGATGTCGATGTTGTAAGTGTAGAACACAGATGTTGGTACTGAATAGCAAGATTAAAGATGTCGATGTTGTAAGTGGAGAACAAAGATGTTGGTACAGAATAGCAAGATTAAAGATGTTGATTCAAAAGTGGAGAAAAAAGTTGTTGGTACTGAATAGCAAGATTAAAGATGTCGATGATATAAGTGGAGAAAAAAGATTACTGTACTGTATAGATAAAATAAACAATAGTGATGATGTTTTAGAAGGAAATCTAAAATAATGGTACTGCATTGGTAGAGCAAAGATGAAGGT
>NW_013763727.1:0-871 GCF_000517525.1 Limulus polyphemus
CCGTGGGAAGCATATAGAACACAATTCGAGCTACTGGCAGAGATGAACGGATGGACAGAGGAGCAGAAAACAGTATATCAGGCAATGAGCTTGAAAGGACAACCACTGGAAATACTTGAACAGTTGTCAGCAGACGACATCCACAACTATAGAGCACTGGTAGCGGCTCTAGAACTCAGGTACAGAACCCAAAATCAGTCAGAAGTCTACAGGGCTAGGTTTAGGACGAGAGTGCGTGCTAAAGGGGAGAGCATGCAAGAGCTGGCACAGGACTTGGAAAGTATGTCACACAAGGCCTACCCAACTGCACCACCTGATCTCCTCAAGTTGTTGCTTAGCGATCAGTTTGTAGATGCTTTGGACAGTCCAAAACTGAATATACAAGTAAAGCAAGCACACCCCTCTACTATGCAGGATGCAATGGCCATAACTCTTGAATTTGAATCTTACGTTAAGTCCAGCACAGAGGTACCAAGGTTGGTACAGTCATCAGTATTCAAGGCCAGAAAAGGTCAACTTTCAGAGAAGTTTGAGGGACTTTGCTGGCACTGTAACAAACCTGGGCACAAGAGAGCTCAATGCTGAAAACTTCAACACAGGGGAGATGATACAGCAGGAAAGGCTGGTATCTAGAAAGGTTGTTGGAACTGTGGAAAGCACGGACATTTGAAGAGCCAGTGTAGGAAGAATATTACCTCAAGGAGACCAGTAGTGGTTGGTGTTGAGCGACGCCCACAACCCCCATCATGAAAGTCCCAACAGCTAGGTGTAAAATGCCAAGCACACACAGTGTCTATGTGACAGGAAAGCTGGATGGCCAAAGGTGCAACTTTGTCATAGACTCTGCATCTCAGCAAATCCTTGTGAGCAT
>NW_013763728.1:0-1105 GCF_000517525.1 Limulus polyphemus
AGTGGTAGTAGCTTCATCAAGGCTTCACTGTTCCCTTCTCAAAACCGAGTAGAGTTTCTTCTTCGACAGTGGCTTTTCCAGGTGATATCTCTTCAGCAGCGTCATTTGTTCCATTGTTCACTTCATCCTAACTGAAATGTCCTGGACCGTGATAACGCCAAAGCCTGTTGGCATGCACCACCTTTCGCTTACCTCGCCGACCACATTTTATCCGGAAAGTCACGTCTGAGAGACTATGTCATATGGGCCTTCCCATGGAGAAGACAACTTAGAAGATTTCCCTTTGGTCTTCCTGGGATTATACAACCACACCTTGTCTCCTGGTACAAAACTAACTTCAGTAGATCTCTTAACATAAGATAACTTCATCGAATCTGCAGACGTTTTCAAGTTTGAACGTAATTGATGGTGAATATCATCCATCCTTTCCGATAACACTTTCACAAACTCTGACACATTTTCAGCCAACTCTTCATAAGGTGGGAGTCCTGTTAACAGATCCCCTGGCAACCGAAGTTCCCGACCAAACATTAACTTTGCTGGAGTGTATCCAGTGGCTTCATGCTCTGCTGTCCTATAGGCCATTAACAGTGGTAAGACATCCCAGTCATCTTGGCGGCTATTACAAAACTTTGCCAATTCCTGTCCCAGTGTCCAGTTGTACTTTTCTACCATCCCATCAGACTGTGGGACACAGCTGATTCGAAGTTACGGCCTTGATGTAAATGCAGTTCATATGGCATACCAAATCTGAAGAAGAAATCACTAATAGCCGTAGCTACAGTTGTAGCTTCCTGATTTGGTATTGCATATGCCTCAGGCCACTTAGTGAAATAGTCCATCACCACACAAATGTACTTGTTTCTTGCACGAGTTTGGGGCAGAGGACCAGCAATGTCAATGGCTACTCTTTCCATTGGTGTGCCAACTTGATATAACTTCATTGGAGCACGTCCCTTATGTTTGGGTCCCCTTATAGCACAACATGTACTGCATGTTCTCCACCATTCTTCCACATCTTGCCTCGTCATATGTCCTTGCTCTCCACAGTTCCAACATCCTTTCTGGGGAGCAGCCTTTCCTGTCATGGCATCTTCCCTGTGTT
>NW_013763729.1:0-871 GCF_000517525.1 Limulus polyphemus
AACTCAATACGTAGATACAGCAAATTTGTACTGTAATAACATGATTTACAATATATACTTAACCTTCTTAACTAGATGTGTCAACGTGGACTGTAATGACATGTTATTATAATATAGTTAACCTCAATAACTAGATGTGACAACGTGGATTGTAATGACAAGTTCAAGCACCAAAACTGTTTTAATATAATATACTCAAACTCAATAACTAGATATGATATTGTGGACTGTAATGTCATGTTAATATAATAAACTTAACCTCAAGAACTGGATGTGTCAAAGTGGACTGTGATGACATGTTAATATAATATACTTAACATCAATAACTAGATGTGGCAACATGGACTGTAATGACATGTTAATATAAAATACCTAACCTCAATAACTAGATTAGGCAACGAGGGATGTAATGACATTTTAATATGATATACATACCCTCAATAACTAGATGTGGTAACGTGGACTGTAATGACATATAAATATAATATACTTGCTCTCAATAACTAGATGTGGCAATGTGGACTGTAATGACATGTTATTATAATATACTTAACTTTGGTAATTAGATGTGGAAACTTGGACTGTAATGTCATGTTAATATAAAATACCTAACCTCAATAACTAGATTAGGCAACGAGGGTTGTAATGACATTTTAATATGATATACATACCCTCAATAACTAGATGTGGCAATGTGAACTGTAATGACATGTTATCATAATATACTTAACATCAATAACTAGATGTGGCAACATGGACTGTAATGACATGTTAATATAAAATACCTAACCTCAATAACTAGATTAGGCAACGAGGGATGTAATGACATTTTAATATGATATACATACCCTCAATAACTAGATGTGGTAAC
>NW_013763730.1:0-869 GCF_000517525.1 Limulus polyphemus
AAGCATGTTTGGTGACAGGTTTCGATCTCGCGACCTAGAGATTGTGCATTGAACGCCCTAACCACCAGGCCTGAACAAAAACGATCTTTAGGAATTTGACCCTTGGTGTTAATTCTGTGTATACCAAGTTGTTTCCTATGTCTTAAGACGTTTGGATATTTATATATCGGCATCATCGATCTGGATGAGCTAATGAGAACCGTTAAAGCTCTAAACTACAGTTTTTAGTTGAACGTGGTTTAAGTATGTTTCGCCTTTCAATTCACATATATTTTTATTTTTTGAAAAGTCGTTCGTTTATAGTCTGGATTCTCATGCATTTACATTTTTACTCATAGCTTTCAACAGATATGTAATTAATTCTTCTTACTTAATTTTAAACGTAAATATACAACGCTAACACTAAGCCACTTCCGTCCTTATAAACGTGATTTTTTTACTATACCATAAGTTAAACTTTTTTCCAGAAAAAAATTATTATTATTATTATGTTAATTTTGTTTGTTTGTTAAGCGAAGTTGCACAAAAAGTTATCTTCACAATTAATGATGGAGACAGTTTACGTAAAACTGATTCACGTACACCACAATTCTATGGCATTCCTAAAACACACAAACAGGACTGCCTCCTACGACCTATACTATCCACTTGACAAATACATAGCTTGGGCTCTCACACCATATGTAACATCTGCAGGTTCATTTTTTAAAGATGCCTTCAATTTCAAACATACACTAGACCAACTCAATTCTAAAGCCTTAAATGGCTAGTTTTGATATCGTGCCACTCTTCACCGAAGTCCCAGCGAATGAAGCTTGCAATATCGCACTCGACCTCTGCATTAATGGTCACAAACAAGTTATTCCACA
>NW_013763731.1:0-871 GCF_000517525.1 Limulus polyphemus
TGCATGTTTTTAAATATAAACTTAATCTAAACAATGTTGATATTAATATAAATACATAACAATAAATTCGTTACACTTATAATTGGAAAATTTAGTGTTTGATCATTAAACATACACACAACAGAGAACCCATTATACAGTTTTAAGTTAAAAAATAATAACAATTATGGAAATGACAAAGTATCCTACAGCAACAATTGGCTAGAAGCATAAGATAGATAAATATATTTTCTTATCTCACTAATTTATTCTGTAATAAAGCCAACATAACTTACTTGAAAAAAGCGTAATAGCTGCTGCACGAAAACTTATCATAAAGCTTGTTGTTGAGGTGATTTGGTATTCTATTGCAATAATGAGTTTTAGTTTTTTTATTATTCTTGTTAGATACACAATGCAGATAAATTTCTTTAGCAATACATGGTTATTTTGGTGGATATTTCTATCATAATTCTACTCATATATATAATATATATATATACTTTTACTTCGTATTTGGTTGTGGGAATCAGGATTTCCATTACAGTCCTGTGAAAAGCTACACGAAATCTTTAGATTTTCTGGTGGTGGTAATCTGATATTATCTCAACACCACAGCGTGTGCATTCGCCACCCCCTGATGCTTCCCTTTGAATAACTTTCACATGTACAGGTATAGCTTGTTTGTTTGTTTTTGAATTTCGCGAAAAGCTACATGAGGGCTATCTGCGCTAGCCGTCTCTAATTTAGCAGTGTAAGACTAGAGGGAAGGCAGCTAGTCATCACCACCCACTGTCAACTCTTGGGTTACTCTTTTACCAACGAATAGTGGGATTGACCGTCACATCATAACGCCCCCACGGCTGAAAGGGCGAACATGTTTGGTGTGACA
>NW_013763732.1:0-870 GCF_000517525.1 Limulus polyphemus
GGGTAAAATACATTAATATGATGGCTGTACCATACTTTACCAAAACATATTTAACATACATTGACACGCTGATTGTACCATACTTTACTAAGACATGGCTAAAATACACCAACACGATGACTATACCATACTTTACTTAGAAACGGGTAAAATACATCAACACGATCATTATACCATACTTTATTAAGACATGGATAATATACACGAACACGATGATTATACCATACTTTACTAAGACATGGGTAAAATACATGAACACGAGGATTATAACATATTTTACCAAGACATGGGTAACATACATTAACACGCTGATTGTACCATACTTTACCAAAACATAGGTAACATACATTAACACGCTGATTGTACCATACTTTACCAGGACATGGGTAACATACATTAACACGCTGGTTGTAAGATACTTTACCAAGACATGGGTAACATACATTAACACGCTGGTTGTACCATACTTTACCAACACATAATTAGGTAATAATATAACAAATATTTAAACAATTTCATATTCTTAGGGTTTGTAATAAGGTGATAATATAACAAGCCCCTAAACAAGTTCATAATTATGTAATAATAAAACAAGTCTTTAAACAAGTTCATATTATCGGGGTTTATAATAAGGTAATGATATAACAAGTCCTTAAACAAGTTCATATTCTTGCGGTTTATAATTAGGTAATAATATAACAAGTAATTAAAAAAGTTCATATTCTTAGGGTTTGAAATAAGGTAATAATATAACAAGTCTTTAAACAAGTTCATATTCTTGCGGTTTATAATTAAGTAATAATATAACAAGTCTTTAAATAAGTTCATATTATCGGGGTTTATAATAAGGTAATGAGATAACAAGTCCTT
>NW_013763733.1:0-871 GCF_000517525.1 Limulus polyphemus
GTAGAGTCATTATTTTGAATTGATTTTAACGTTTTACATTTATGGCCACGTGGTTAGGGCGCTCGACTCGGAATCTGCGGGTTCGAATCCCCATCACACCAAACATGCTCGCCCTTTCAGCCATGGGGACGTTATAATGTGACGGTCAATCCCACTATTAGTTGGTAAAAGAGTAGCGGTGGGTGATGATGACTAGCTGCCTTCCCTCTAGTCTTACACTGCTAAATTAGGGACGGCTAACGCAGATAGCTCTGGTGTAGCTTTGCTCGAAATTCATAACGAAGAAACCAAGTTCCTTAAATTAGGTTTAATTTTTTCTAATAGCAGATGGTCTCAACAAAATGTTATTTGGTTACTGTGGCTGAAACTAACTTAATACTTTTTAGCATTAATGATGAGATTATTACAAATGGTATTAAAGCAGAATTGGTTGGTAAACTACCAACTTTAACTATAAAGAGTAATATTACTGTCCAGGAGTTACAATATATGTAACAATAACATAATAGCAACGAAAGCGAATAAAGGGGGATATATTCTTATATTGGATAAGTCAGACAATGTTAACAAAGTGAATTATTTACTAAATGATGAGTTTTATGTTAAAGTATATAAGGACCTGTTTCATAATGAGGTAAACAAATGTTGTCAAAAACTGTATATAGTTAACACCTAACGAGAAAAATAATCTTGTACCATCATATCATATTCTACTAGGTCGTCAAGAAATTAATGTCGCTTTTTTTAGATGAAAAAATTCGAACAACTTATATAATAAATCATTTATTAAATGAAATAGTCTCCATTCTTATTGATGATACTTTTCCATCTTACAATCAGATTGTTAATGTCCTGCTTAAAGAAATCACTT
>NW_013763734.1:0-872 GCF_000517525.1 Limulus polyphemus
AAAAGTTTAGAGGTTACCTCAAACAAGATAATCAAACTTATATGGAATTTGTTCACGAAAAAGAGGCATATTTTGATCGATGGTGCAATCTATGTATATTGGCACTAGTTTCAACATACTAAGACAATTATGTCTAATTGAGGAATTTAAACGTTGTGCACGTGACGACCTCAAACTTACTTGGATGAAAAGAAACTTGAAACAGTACAGAAAGCAGCCGCTCTTTTTGATGACTACACTTTAACACATAAAACCACTTTTCATAAAAAGAAATTCCTACCAACTCAACAAAAACCTGTATCTGTTCAATCCACTAAAGTTGAAAATCCTTCTAAACAATCCAGCTCCTCTAGTTTGAAATCTTTTGACAGTCAAGATAAAACTTCTTTAAAACAATTAAGGCCTGTCTGCCATTTTTATAAAAGACCTAGTCATGTTATATCCAATTGTTGGTGTTTGAAAAAGAAAAAAGAAAAGGAGGCAACACCCAGTGCGTTTATTTCCACATATGAACATAGTTTCATCAGATCACCCGATGTTGTTAATTGGGCCACTAATATAATGACTGATGTAATCAGGGATGAATTTAGATCTTTTGTGTATGTTGGTTGTGTGACTTTGACAAATGACACTGGCAATCCGATACCCATATGTATTCTACGTGATACTGGGTGACTCAATCATTGTTGTTAGAAGGTATATTGCCTTTAGATTCGAGTTCTGCCACTGGTGAGTCTGTTATTTCTCAGGGTATTGAGTGTGGCTTTGTTAACGTTCCTCTTCATAACATTTATTTAGAATCAGATCTAGTTTCGGGACCAGTTGTGGTTGGAATAAGACCTACTCTGTCAATTAAGGGTGTATCATTATTG
>NW_013763735.1:0-4534 GCF_000517525.1 Limulus polyphemus
ATTACTCTGTGATTACTGATATCAATTTTATCTTGGTAAATTCCTAGAATACTTTAAATTGGATGTGTTTAGTCAATCCAAAGTGACAGTTTAATGTATATAACAAGGGGATGTAGTTTTCTTATCCCATAACAATTTTACATATTAACCATCAACAAATGTAATCCATGTTTATATACTGATGTCTGAAATTTTGTTTCTTTGAACTTGTAAAATATGCAGCCTGTCAGCGTCCATAAAATATGCTATCAGTCAGGGTTATAAGGATCAGAAGATATTTATGTGTATTTGTATTTTCTTAATCATTGTAGTCATGTTTTTTCTTTACCAAAACAGCATCCATTACATATATATATATATAGATTAAGGAATATAGTGGCTGAGTATTGCAACGTTTGGAACGTTTAAAGAGAGCACTTTGAAATACAAATCAGTCATTATACTTTATCCTTCAATATATTTGCAATTATAAAAAAGTGGAACACAATTGAATATCTGTGACATATCAGTCAAAAACATGTAATAATTGGAATGAAAAGGAAAACACACACACACAACACTAATTCATATAGTTTCTATGTTGCATAATGAGAGACAATCAACAATGCACAAAGTGTTTACAAGGCTTCGTGTGATTCCAACAACTTGGTTTACCATTCGAGTGAGGAAACATTCTTTTCAGGTTGCATTTGGAGAAGGGCGGATCTCGTATAAAGGTTCAGGGGCCGCTAATTGTTATCATACATATATAGTTTTACGATTAGAAAAAATATACATTTATTTTAATCCAGTAAAATAAAATGCAAGCTTAAAGGAATATGTGCACTAGTACTGTAGATGTACAAGAGTGGAGGGAGCTTGTTCATCTGTTCCTGCTTTGCTACAATGAAAAGTAATGGTTGAAAAACTGTCCATTAAACTACAAAGCTTTATGTTACCGAAGATATGTTAACACTACATTTGTCATCTTTATTGATACTCAAAAAGTAGGCACGGTTTTAACAATATTGTACTAGTAAATATAAAACTGTAAGATTTATTGTGAAACATCAATTTTACTTCTTTGATATATTGATACAAAGTAACAACGGAAGTTTTCAACGTGAATTATATCATAAGAATACATTTACAGGTTTATATTTTTATTTTAATGGTTGGATTCTTGAACAATCCAGGTAACCAATGATGTACAGCTCTGGAATTAATCTAACAAATGATGTACAGCTCTGGAATTAATCTGATTAATCCATTCATTACATTGGAAAAAAAGAGAGCTTGCTCATTCATAAGCTGAGGCTTGATATTAATGTTAAAAAAGTTGCTAGTAAATTGCTTTTACTTTTATAAAAATATTTTACAGGAGGTTTAATACAGCATATAATGAGCTTATATAAATGTTCATATTATACACACATGTATAAAAATGTTTTTCTTTGTTTTTTTTAGGTAAATATTATCGCCTCAACATGTTCCGTGCTCCTTTAGCTGATTAGACGGTACGAATCAGACCGCACGACGAGAAAATAGTTCACTATTCTTATAGAATAGATAGCACGTATTAATATTTTCACAAGGAATTGAATAACAGAAAATTATTGTTAAATATAATGGCTTTTCCAAGCAGTATACTTGCAGACACCTCAAATGAACACGAATACGAGATATTCCAATGGCTGTAGTTGTTACAACAGTAGAGTCACAACAACAACAACAAAATGATAAACAGTACAGACTTACCAGCTTAACAAGAACGTCAAAAATACTGGTAGGTATAAACGTAATGATTAAACAGGAGCATTGAATTGTAGGTATGAAAGTGAAATACAAATGCCCAACGACACTTAAGGTTAATCTAAAATCTTTCAATTTTTTGTTCCTACAAGTCAATGTAGTTTTAACAATAACATTAATTCGAGTTGAGTGCCCTAACAATAAGCCATGGTGTAATGGCAATGAGACTTACGTTTTCAGTCAGATACAGTCGAAAGTTAATTTGGGAGAATCGAATGCACTGTGCCCACTTAGATCTCAATCTTTAGCGTTAAAACCCCTCAAACTTATCGAGGGGGGGGGGCATGTACAATACAAAATCTGCTGCTTACCTTTGCGGTACCATAAGTGCCTAGTAAAACATTATTGGTGCTACAGCTAGCATGTTCGGTGCAGAAATTTGAACTCGCGACCCTCAGATTGCAAGTCGATCGCCTTAACCACCAGGCCGCAACAATCTTATTAAAATGTTGCAGGCGTTTTTATTGTTGATCAAGAACGACCGGAAACATGCAAAGCGCAGGAAGATTTGCTACATCAGCAGAATTGAAATCATAAAAAGGTGAAGGAAGAATGGACTTAAAGCAAATATTATGAAATTTAGTCTTAAAATTATTATACTACGCTTTTTTATATCCTTCAAAACAATTGAAGCGTTGACAATAAATTACGTAAGGCTTTCTGTGACAAAAACGTGTTTATGTATTTAAGTAAATACATGCTATAACTACAGTCCGTATTATAATGTATTTTCCCTGAAATATTGGCTCTTGCATTCAACCGTTACAATAGTTCTTTGTCCTATATCTCAGGAAATCTCGCAAAGCTTGCCATCACGTGTTACAGATGAACTTAAATTTGTTCACAATACTTTTCGGTATTTCGTCTTTCTGAATAAAGCTCCCACACTTTAGAAAGGCACGATTCTTAGAATTATATTTCAGAATTGAAAATTAAATATCACTTCTATATTAGGCTAGGGACACAATCTGGCACGGGAAGCTCAGGATCCACAAAATATGCTGGTTTTTGCAATAATCTCTTCTTCTTTATCGGGATTCGGTCCATGTTTTGGACCAGAGAGGGTCAGGATCAACATACACCTCTTGCAAAGCTACACGTGGATTATCTGTGCTAGACGTCCATAATTTAGCAGTGTAAGTCGACACTGACCGTAACATTAGAACGCCTCCACAGCTGAAAAGGCTATGTTGCGTCATCGAGGTCATGTGATTAGTGTGACGCCACCTATTTTCTAGAAGTTTCTTGTTGCTTCGTGAATGCCCTAGCATTTACTAGATATATGTTTTTCTGGTATATAAATAAGACACTCACAACGTGAGAATAATGTGTGTGTAAATAGTGAGTAATTGAACTGCAGTCACAGGGTATTGTTGAAGTTAACGTTCGTTGTTATAGTGTTTGTTTTAGCGCGAATATTGAAATTAAGTGTATCGTAAAGTTATATTCGGAAAGAATAAACCAGTTTTATTTTATTTTATTTTATTTGTGTCGTTAAAGTTTCGTCGGAACGAATTTACGGAAAAATCAATTAACAAACGGAGACGTAACATCAGTTACAGAACTCTGTACTATGACATCTAGCCATCCACACCTCCATGTACAGGTTACTCATACTTGCTGTGTCACACCTACTCTCCATGGCTTCAACAACACACAGTAATCTAAGAAGTTTCTTGAAGAACAATGACCTTAGCAATAATAAACAGTCGTATGAATATTTATGTTGATTTTATCTTCACTGTTTCAGAACACTTCTTAGTCATCTTAACATTATAGGTTACATTCTTCGTTGCGTCACGTTTTCCCCTCTTATATATATATACCAGCCTACCCTACTAGTAAATACTAGAGCATTCGCCAAAGTACATGATAATTCTAGAAACGTTGCGTCACAGTGTCATGTGACTCGCTGACGCAACAGTATTGTAAATTTGGACTGATTGTACATATTGGTGGATGATTGGTATGATATTACATCATACAATGACCAGTGAAAATTTTAATTACATCTTTCTTTGCTAGTCCGTTACAGTCTTTTAGTAAGAATGACGTATTACATTTAACAGCATTTTCACTACACACTTTCGATGTTGTATGACACTTAGACAGTACCGGCCGAACGAAATACACAGTTAAATAGTCGTGTGAGTTACAGAGGTTGCCTGGAAATGGAAAGTATTGTTACGTCTCCGTTTGTTAATTAACTCTCGTAAATTCGTTCCGACGAAACTTTAACGACACAAGTCTTTACTTAATAAAACTGGTTTATTCTTTCCGAATATAACTTTACTGATACACTCAACTTCAACAATCGCGCTAAACAAACGCTGTAACAACGAACGTCTACAATACTTCTGACTGCAGTTCAATTACTCACTATCTACCCAGACACGTTACATTCCCCTCTTATATATATCCGCCTACCCTATATCTAGTAAGAACTAGAACATTCGCCAAAGTACAGGATAATTCAAGAAAGGAGGGAGCGTGAGAATCACATGATCTCGATGACGCAACAGTATTTTGTAACTCTGTCAGCAATATTGTCAAGAGTGTAAACAGAAACGTAAAAGACCATGAAGAAAAATGAGAACTTGAGTAGGCCTTAAATAAACATTTCCAACAATTCAATGTCTTTCCTAAGGTAAGGAGCCCAAGAGTGGACACAAAATTCCAAATGTGGCCTAACCAGTGACCTGTACAGTGAAATTATAACCTCTTTGGACCTGTATTCAATATT
>NW_013763736.1:0-871 GCF_000517525.1 Limulus polyphemus
ATGGACCTAATGTAGTGGTTTGAAATTGTATTGGCTGATTGTAAATCATGTCTTACACTAACTAATGTAACTAGACTTTAAGTTTAATTGCAGTTTTAACTTTATTTCTAGATCCTAGGTCCATAATCACACATATTGTAGCCTATATTATAGGCATAATTAGACCTATACTAACTATTAAACTAGGCATTGCACTGGGACAAATCTAATGACTAAGTTAATAGATCTAGATGTAACAGTTGTTCTAAACGTTAGGCCTAATAAATCTAAATTTAGAATTGATGAGGCAGGGTTATATTTAGATGTGGGTAGATTCAATACAAGGTGCTTTCAATCTATGCACCCTAATCTAAGGTCTAGTTTAGATGTATGAAGCTAACTTTATGTCATTATTATTACATCTAGATCCAAACCTAAGATTAAAAAGATGGAAATAAAAGGTCTAACTTAATGTTAGATCTAGATGTACTAGCAACTTAATCTAGGAACTGTAATCTAGCACCCCTAATTAGTTAGCCTATATTTAAGAATTATCATTCTATCAAAACCTTTAATATTAAATATAGCCTTTTAGCCTCTAGGCTTATATTACGTTATGATTATACCCTTTTTCCACAGTGTGTGTAATTTTCATTCGAGCAATTTCAGACTTGTTTCCTGTAGTGTTTGTGTAGTTAAACCTATCAAGTTTTTAAATGTGATTTAGCAACTGTCAATAATTGACACAGTGCTCATAAGCATGATTTACCAGCATATATACTCATCTGCATTGATTTTCTTACTGTTGTGTCACATTAATTAACATGAGTATGGGTGGTCTAAATAATGGCAGTTAAAGTGAAACTAGTTCTAGATGTGCCTAAATAGTCCC
>NW_013763737.1:0-871 GCF_000517525.1 Limulus polyphemus
CTAGTTACCGAATGTTTAACCCCTATACTAATCTTTAGCGTTATTTGATACAACAACTCTACGAACACCTAGGTGTAACTCTAGTTATAGAATTTATAACCACCATAATAATCTTTAGCCTTACTTGGTTCAACTACTTCATGAACACCTAGGTGTAACCCTAGTTACAGAATTTATAACCACCATACTCATCTTTAGCCTTACTTGGAACAACTACTCCATGAACACTTAGTTGTAACTCTAGTTACCGAATGTGTAACTCCTTTTCTTATCTTTAGCGTTATTTGGTACAACTACTCCATGAACACCTAGGTGTAACTCTAGTTACCGAATTTATAACCACCATACTAATCTTTAGCCTTACTTGGTACAAATACGCCATAAAAATCTTGGTGTAACTATAGCCACCGAATGTTAAACCCATATACTCATCTTTAGCGTTATTTGGTATAACAACTCCACAAACATGTAGGTGTAACTCTAGTTACCGAATTTATAACCACCATACTCATCTTCCGCCTTACTTGGTACAACTACTCCATGAACACATAGGTGTAACTCTAGCTACCTAATGTGTAACCCCTTTACTTATCTTTAGCGTTATTTGGTACAACTACTCCATGAATACCTAGGTGTAACTCTAGTTACCGAATTTATAACAACTATACTCATCCTTAGCCTTACTTGGTACAACTACTCCATGAACACTTAAGTGTTACTCTAGTTACCGAATTTATAACCACCATATTTATCTTTAGCTTTACTTGGTACAACTACTCCATGAACACTTAGGTGTAACTCTAGTTACCGAATTTATAACCACCATACTAATCTTTAGCCTTACTTGGTACAAATACTCCATAAAAACCCT
>NW_013763738.1:0-1381 GCF_000517525.1 Limulus polyphemus
TTCAGTGCCCCCTTTCTCACTACGTTTAGAAACAGGCAGAATATAACATCTGTATTATCTAGGATACAGCAAAGTAGAAACGGCTCAACAAACACCTAGAGCGTGTCGTGGCTTGGTGGTTAAGGATCTCGACTCGCAATTGCTACGGTTATGTGTTATATATACTACCTGTAATGTAACATTTGTTATAGTCGCGTTTAACGTAATGACGCGGAGTATCAGTCTTAATAGTCAGCCGATTCTGTGTGTTAAAACATACTTGATGGTCGACTGTGTGTATCTAGTTTTAGTTGCTTAGTTGTTCTTCTCAAAAGGTAAAAGAAAGACACCAATCAGAAGGACTTCAAGCCTGCAATAAGAAGCGTCATTTAGAGGTGCCTACAGTGGCGCCAACCCCCAAACTCTGGGACCAAATAGCAGTTTTTGTTGGACATATCTATTCAGGACAGATTAACACATATAATACGCCATAAAATATGGTCTCCAGCTGAATTGGGGGTCCACGAGAGGTCAGCCTTATTTTCCCCTCCTCAAGCGCCTCCACTGGTTCAGTGGTAAGTCTTCAGACTTATAACGCTAAAAATTGAGTTTTGATACCCACGTAGGCACAGCATAGAAAACCCATTGTGTTGCTTCGTGCTTCCCAAGAGTTTTGGGGGATGACGATTAGCATAAAAGTAGAACATATATACTGTTACGTCTCCGTTTGTTAATTAACTTTCCGTAACTTCGTTCTGACGAAACTTAAGCGACACTAGTCCTTTCTTAATAAAACTGATTTATTCTTTCCGAATATAACTTTACCGATACACTTATTTCAATATTCGCGCTAAAACAAACACTATAACGAACGAACGTTAACTTCAACAATACCCTGTGACTGCAGTTCAATTACTCACTATCTACTCACACATTACATTAATCCTCGCGTCACGTTGTCCCCTCTTATATATACCAAACTACCCTATATCTAGCAAATACTAGGGCATTCACCAAGATACGGGATAGTTCTAGAAACGTGGCGTCACTGTAGTCATGTGACTCGCTGACGCAACAATACTTTTGTTGCTCCTTTACAGGATGTAGCCTGTTTATAAAGGTAACCTTTCCTTTGAATTATCCTCCGATTTTAAACTTAAATAATAAAAACAAACAAAAAACTCATTAATTAACGAAGCCTCTAAATCAGAAAACGACAAATGTATACATATATTTCAATTTTGTAGTTTATACATTTCACTTTATACTTTCAGCATAAAGATTAGGTCCCGAACAATAACCACATATAATAAACCAATAACAATTAACAATAACTTAATTAACTGTACAGAATTACAAACACAAAATTACAATTCGACAAAGTCTCTTAATTTTACAGGAC
>NW_013763739.1:0-1219 GCF_000517525.1 Limulus polyphemus
TAGAGCTATTGTGAAAAAACCTTAAAATTATGCTTTTTATCGCACCGTAACCCCTGTAATTATTTTTGTTTTTCAATGTGTGGGGGCGTATAGAAAGGTTTCTTTGTACCAAATCCCATGTAAGTTGGTTGATATTTACGTAAATGGTTCACAAAATCCCAAGCTGTTCTGTTCTTGCTGAAAAATTGAGCAAAAAAACAATAATTCCAAAACTGCCTGTAGCTGTGTTTGTGAGCTGTAAAAAAATTGGTTGAAATATGATAGAACTATTGTGAAAAAAAACCCTAAAATTATGCCTTTTATCGCACCGTAACCCCTGTAATTATTTTTGTTTTTCAATGTGTGGGGTGTATAGAAAGGTTTCTTTGTACCAAATCCCATATAAATTGGTCAAAATATGGCTGGGTAATTGATCCCAAATCCCAAAATTATGTTCTTTTGTGAGCTCTGCCCCCCCCCCTCATGAAAAAGGTTCAGAATGGGAAAATGTGACTTTTTTGTATTTCAATGTGTTAGACACATAAAAATTTATATTTGTTTTTATTTTGTTATTATGATTGCTGTAAATATGACCAGACAGGAGCCCAAATATGCATTTGTGGGCTGTTTTTCCTTTGACCCCATAAAATCCTAAAAAGCCTAAATGAAAAAATAAAAGAGGACATATTGGACCAAATTTCAAGTGAATCTTTCCAGAAATGAAGGAATGGTGGTCGATTGAAATGTGTTTGGAAGAATAAAAACAGTATGTGTCTCTGAGGAGATGCACAAATATACGGGTAATAACATTGGACCAACAGGGTTGGTAAATCACATTCAGAAGAATCCAATATATATACACACAAATATACGGGTAATAACATTGGACCAAAAGGGTTGGTAAATTACATTCAGAAGAACCCAATATATTGTTACGACAGCGGAAGTCACATGACGCTGCTGGCGCGTTGGCGCTGGTAGCCTGCGTGATGAGTTTCTCGAATGATCGGGGAAGTCCGAGTGTGTTCGAGATGCCCTCTTCGTTTGTATATAAGCCTGGCAGAGAAAGCCAGCAGGGAGGAATGAACAGAGAGCAGTAGTTACTTTGAGTTTCGTGTGATTTATGATTCTGTTATTTTCGAGCTAGTGAGCCGTAAAGTGTGTGTTTTGCACTCACCGAGAGTTAAGTTATCGAGATTGTGAATTGCAGTGATTTATAGCGTGTATTATAAAAAATGTT
>NW_013763740.1:0-872 GCF_000517525.1 Limulus polyphemus
TTTTACTGGAACCTTATGTTCATTTGTTGTTTCCATAGCTCCCTTTTAGTTTGTCATATCTGGAGTCTGTTTTCTTCCTTTCATTATCAAATTGCCTCAAATTATTAAAACTATATAACCAGCGTCTATCAATATACTGCAAAGCTTATCATCAATAAAACCATGGCATTGTGGACTAGTTTTTTTTAAGAATGAACTTCTTACTTCATTTTAGGTTAGATGAGGTGTTTCCAGCTGAATTTTATTCCATAAGTCCAGATAATTCCCGTTTCCCAATGTCTGGTTAGCTCTTGGTTTTTCTTTTGATCTGGTTGGGCTTTAAAGATCACCCTTGGGGTATTTTTTTTTTTTTTTAGTGTATTAACAACTGTTGATTCCTCACAGTCTCGGTTGTATTGGCCAGGTTTTACACATTTATAACAATGTCCCTTTTCTGGTAACCTCTGGGAGGAGTTCCTATTCTGTGCAAGCTTTAGCCAGTAGTTTCTGTCAATATGTTCCTTCAAGTTACACTTGAAACACCTAATTTCTTGTGGTTTATTCCTTATATTCTGTGTTAATGGTTGTCTAACTAGTTCTTCTTAACTGTCAACAGTAGAAGTTGATGTTTAAACACTAACTAATCTAATGATTTATCTGCAACTTTAATGTATTGTTACGACAGCGGAAGTCACGTGACGCTAGTAACACGTCATGAGCTTCTAGAAAAAGCATGTCCCTTCGTGAAGCCTCGAGTGTTTACTAGATGTGCGGTATTCTTGTATATAAGACCGCCAAGAAGTGACGGCAACAATGTAAATGAATTGCAGACAGAGATAAAAACTGACAATTGAGTCAAGCGCGTAAATCGTTCGTTGTGGATTATAGCGTTT
>NW_013763741.1:0-2111 GCF_000517525.1 Limulus polyphemus
AGAAACATCCTGTAAAATTAAGAGACTTCATTGTATTTTAATTTGTGTTTGTAAATTCTGTACATTTAATTAAGTTATTGTTAATTATCTATTGGTTTATTGTAAGTGGCTATTGTTCAGGATGAACAATACTAAGGAAGGGGCAGTGTTACAACAGGAGAAGTCGCTTGTAGAGTGAGTGAAGTTTCTTGAATTATCTGGGAAGACCAAGTTTGTTCGATTATTTAAGCCTGGCAGAGAAAACCAATGAGAAATAATAAAGTGTGTGTTTTGTACTTGTCGAGAGCGATGTTATCGAGATTGTGAGTCCCTGTGATTTATAGCGTGTATTATAAAAGTTGTTAAGTTGAAAGTGACAAGAAACGTACTGACTGTGGAATTACTGTGTACTAAAAGTTTGTATCAAGAAAGAATAAACTGGTTTAATCCAGAAAGGACTTGTATCGCTGAAATTCCTCGGAAAGAATTTCTACCGGAAATTAACAAATTAGCAGATACGCAACAATAATATAAAAGATTAGAGAAACGTATTGGAAATATATGAAAGAGAAGATATGACAGTTGGTAGTGGCAAGTGGGTCTAATGTTCTAGTTTATGGCTCCATACACAACTACAATTGAAGAGTATAAAAACTATGGTTTGTCTTAGTAATTTCAATGCTATAATGAGTAATTTATGTTAAATTCTGTACTTCTCAGACGGGTGGTAAATAACTTACTTATTCTCTGAAACTAATAGTGCTACTTTACATCTCTTATCTAGAAAAGTGCGGCAGTTTTCTGTTATCATGGTTCATATTGAATTGCTCAGATCAATTTCAAGCCCTTTTTGGAAGCTAAAATCTACATCAAAATCAATCATGAATGCAGAATAATAATAATAAAAAAAAAAAGACTATTGTGCTTAACTCCACAACATGCATTAATGTTAGGTATATCAGTATGTTCTGCTATTATCATATTTTCAAGTACTTTTGCAAAAAAGGCCCCTTTTCAAGTAGTTTCAAGGACGCACATTCGCCCTGTGTTAAGGGACAATCAACACCAGTTACATTGTATTTGTCAACAAAATGTTCAGTCACAGCACTAGCTTTACTGTCTAATGTATGTAATTTATAGCTTGAAAGTTGTTGTTTATTCTATCCCTAATAATTCTGCCTATTTAATCAATGTATATTGAACTGTAAAGTTTAACAACCTGAGAATCGTGACATTTGTTCTCTAGATCTTCCCTCTTCTCCTAAAGTTAAACATAATTGAATGTTTAATTATTACTGTTTGTGTTTAATTGGCATTACTTTGAAATATTTTGTTTAAGCCTAAACTGGTTAACAAGTGTCTTGTTTACCCTGATGAATATGTAATGGCTAAATGTTGCCTTAAATAAAACTAATTATGTTTTCTGGAGTAATAGGTCATGTTTTATTTATCTTTTTAACAACTCTACAGCTTGTGCTACAGTGTTTAAACCTTCATGATGTTTTTTGTATTGTTGATGAATGATATATATGAAAATACAAGTAGTATGACTGTATGAATAACTTTTTTCAAGTTTTGAAAACACATTCTATTTACCACTGTTATAAGTTTTTTAATATCATTATAAATATCACAACTAATTATTTTCACAGGATTGAAGAAAAAAGACAATTGTACGTTTCACAAATATATCATTTATTCATGACCATGGTTTCGCCAGTAAAGACATCATCAATTTGTGAATAAATGATGTATTTGTGAAATGTACAATTGTCTTTTTTCCTCAGTTCTGTAATTATGGAGTTTCACCAAGAACCAACAATTCTAGTATCAGTTATAATTATTTTCATATCAAGCACATTACTAGAAATAAAGATACCAGTTTTGAAATTGCTGGATTATAACCTGACTGAGTTAATAATTTGTAGAATATATTGATGTTGTTTTAACTTGACTTATTTGAGCTATACATTGATTGATCGAAAGCACTGTATTACTGTATTGATAGCCTCTTCTTTCATACAAAATAATATTGAAAATTTGGTTATATTTTTACAGATAAATTTTAAAAATTAACTGGTACCGTCATTATAAAAATGAAACATTACTGCAACTAGTATAGAGAAGTTAAA
>NW_013763742.1:0-1224 GCF_000517525.1 Limulus polyphemus
CCAAATCAGGAAGCTACAACTGTAGCTTCAGCTATTAGCGATTTCTTCTTCAGGTTTGGTATGCCATACGAACTGCATTCTGATCAAGACCGTAACTTTGAATCAGCTGTGTTCCATGAATGCTGCAAGTTTGGCATACAAAATACCAGGACAACGCCACTTCGCCCACAGTCTGATGGGATGGTAGAAAAGTACAACTGGACACTGGGACAGGAATTGGCAAAGTTTTGTAATAGCAACCAAGATGACTGGGATGTCTTACTCCCTCCACTGTTGATGGCCTATAGGACAGCAGAGCATGAAACCACTGGATACACTCCAGCAAAGTTGATGTTTGGTCGGGAACTTCGGTTGCCAGTGGATCTGTTAACAGGACGCCCACCTTATAAAGAGTTTCCTGAAAATGTGTCAGAGTTCGTGAAAGTGTTATCTGAAAGGATGGATGATATTCACTATCATGTGCGCTCAAACTTGAAAACGTCTGCTGATTCGATGAAGTTATCTTATGATAAGAGATCTACTGAAGTCAGCTTTGTACCAAAAGACAATGTGTGGTTGTATAATCCCAGGAAGACAAAAGGGAAGTCTCCTAAATTGTTTTCTCCATGGGAAGGCCCATATGACATAGTGGATCGTCTCTTAAACGTGACTTTCCAAATAAAATGTGGTTGGCGAGGTAAGCCAAAGGTGATACATACCAACAGGCTTTGGCATTAACACAGGCCAGAACATTTCAGTTGGAATGAAATTAGGAACAGAACAAATGACGGTGCTGAAGACGTGTCACCTGAAAAAGCTGGTTTTGAGAAGGAAAACAGTGTAGCCGTTAATGAAGTTACTACCACTAATGTGACTGCTACCGATAATGAGAACATTTCCTGATGGAGCAGATGAACCTCACGTGAAGCAGAAGCCAATGAGATGGAGACCAGTACGAAAGAAGAATCGTCCTGTAAAATTAAGAGACTTTGTTGTATTTTAATTTTGTGTTTGTAAATTCTGTACATTTATTTAAGTTATTGTTAATTATCTATTGGTTTCATGTAAGTGGCTATTGTTCGGGACGAACAATACTAAGGAAGAGGCAGTGTTACGACAGCGGAAGTCACGTGACCCTGGTGGCACGTGATGGATTTCTCGAATGATCGGGAAGGCCCGAGTGTATTCGAGACGCCCCCTTCTTTAATATATAAGCCTGGCAGAGAAAGCCTGCGGGAATGAATG
>NW_013763743.1:0-869 GCF_000517525.1 Limulus polyphemus
AATTACACATATTTTCATATGTTCGTATTACTGATTTTACCTCTCTTTTTTTTCGTTGTGTTTTCTTGCTGTAGTTTCTCCCCATGATTACTGTTTAGTGTTTTATTGTTTAATTATCGTTATATTTAGCAACTGTACTTTGACAATGTATAAAAACTTATGTAAATTCATCTTATTCTGCTTTAGATACTGAAGATGAAATCTGATAGAATTCCGAAACGTTTATCCATGTTCCCTTTTTGTCAATAAACAATGTTGTATATCATAATTTTGTTTATTATCAAACATCGTTTTCCTTCAAACACATCGATTGCTAATGTCCTGATTCGACGATATGGAAATCATACATCCTAACATGTCCAGTACTGGTCAGAGAATTAGTAATTCCATGTACACACATACAACATTACTATTTCTATTCTACTGACCTAGTATAAAGCTAAAAGTGAGACAACTTTGAAGTCGAAATTTTTTTTTAAAACATGGCGTTTCCAGCAAACGCTCGAGATCTCTAGGTAGGTAATTCATATTCTAAAAGGTACAATATTCGAAAAGAAAAAAGATCATACAACTTACAAGTGGGTAGCGCGTAGCAATAATAACAAACAGCAAAGAACAACACCAACAGTATACGCGGCAAAGATAATAAAATATTAGGTCATCAAGAAATTAATGTCAGGTTTTGGAACACTTTCATTAACCACCCCCCAAAAAAACATACATCACGTATAATAGTTAAACGAACTGTGTAAAGTTTAGTATACTCTAATCCGTTATAGTGATGGCACACGACGAGACACACATTCTACATGTAATGTTTGAATACAAGAAGGGAAAAAACGCCTCTGTGGCCACAAAGAATATTAAAG
>NW_013763744.1:0-1357 GCF_000517525.1 Limulus polyphemus
GGTATGCATTTTTTGTTAGGCCAGAGCTTGGGGTTTGAATATCCTAGATTGCTGAGGTCAGTCATATGACAACGGCTCTAATATGAAGGGGAAAAAATAGTGGTGTTCAAGCACGATTGCTTTCCATTAATTGTAAGACTTTGTATGTATCGTGTGCTGCACATTTCCTGAACCTAATAATAGTGGATGCTGGAAAGTCCACTGTATTGTTTGTTTGTTTGTTATGGATTTTGCGCAAAGCTACACGAGGGCTATCTGCACTAGCCGTCCCTAATTTAGCAGTGTAAGACTAGAGGAAAGGCAGCTAGTCATCACCACCCACCGCCAACTCTTGGACTACTCTTTTACCAACGAATAGTGGGATTGACCGTCACATAATAACGCCCCCCACAGCTGAAAGGGCGAGCACGTTTGGTGTGACGGGGATTCGAACCCGTGACCCACAGATTGCGAGTCGAGTTCCCTAACCACCTGGCCATGCCGGGCCTAGTCCTCTGTAAGTGCCACATCATTTGTTTTTTTTTTATAATGACTTTACATAATTTCTACGTTATTTCCGGCTCGCTAAAAAATGCTTAAAAATTTGTGCCCATTTCTTTGAAATCTCAATCTGATATACGTCGTAATTTGGACAGTTTTGAAGAAGTTCTGAAGCAACTTGAAGAATATACACTTGAAAAAAAATCGGGATACAGCTAGTGATACAAGCTCCTTAGCAGCACACATTACTGAATGGTTCATTCTGTCTGTTGTAATTTGGTATGAGTTTTGTTTTTTTACAAATAAAGAAAACGAACTAGTTGCTGCAAACATTTGGCATATGTGTTGATATTCTTGAACATTAAATCAAAACAGCCCTCGAGTTTCTTCCTCTTCAGCGAATATTCCAGCTTTCAAAGCAGCATTTTCAAATCCCATTTCTCTGTATTTTTAATGGATTTTTAGGAGGTATTTCCTGCGATTGGATTTCGCAGGAAAAAATCATTTTATTTTTATTTTGCGTATGAAGGTACTGATGAAGCTACCCGAGACAAGAGTTTAAAGTAGACATTTTCATAAACCTTTTAGACCATACATTGATTTCTGTCTGTTAGACCAGACATTGATTTCTGTCCAAGAACGTGTCGACTAACTTTGCCAAATGTCTGAAATTTGTGGATTTTTTATACAGCTTAGCAAAGTTTCTCTTTCAGTGAACAAAAACAGATAAAAAAAGCACTGCAGTAATTTTCAGGAGAAGATGGATGACACGGATGTAGCCGAGTTGAAGATAGAGCTGGTGCGCTTGTACGTGTTCTATAGGACAAAGACAACGCTGGTTTGAAAACTGATTTTTTTTTTTAGTATTTATATGAAA
>NW_013763745.1:0-869 GCF_000517525.1 Limulus polyphemus
AAGTATTAGGTTGTCAAGAAATTAATGTCGCCTTTTTTAGATGAAAAAAAACCAAACAACTTGTATATCAAAACAAAACATTTATTCAATGAAACAGTCTCCATTCTTATCTATGATGCTTTTCCATCTTACAATCAGGTTGTTAATGCCCTGATTAAAGAGATCACTTAGCTTTGAAGCAAAAAATATGTCAATGTCCTCTTTAACACCTTCCACATTTGCATACGTTTCCCATTAAGATGGTGTTGCAGCGAACGAAAAAGATGGTAATCTGATGGTGCCACATCTGGAGAATAAAGTGGGTGGGAGAAAACTTCCCAACACAACTCCATAATCTTGTGTTGCATCAAACGTGCCACATTTGGGCGTGCATTGTCGTGGAGAAGAAGAACACTTTTCCGATTGACGAGTGAAGGGCATTTCCGATGAAGGACTTGATTTAAATGTTCCAGTTGCTGACTATAGATCTCTACATTGACAGTTCCCTGTGGATTGAGGAGTTCGAAACGGATTACTCTTTTGATGTCCCACCAAATGCAAAGCATCACTTCCTGTAGATGGAGTCCAGGATTCGGGGTCAGAAGTGGTTTTTGTCTAAGACTGAGCCATCGATTTTGGCGTTTGATATTCGCATAGAGAATCCATTTTTCATCACCGGTGACATTTCTGTCCAAAAATGGTTCACGTGCATTACGCGCCAGAAGAGACGAAGCAACGTTCACACCCAGGAAATGATGATCATCGGAGAGTTCGTGAGGCACCCAAACATCTTCTTTATGGAGGTTTCCCATATTCCTTAGATGTTTACATATTGTTCATGAGAGGCATGCAATTTCAGGGTCATTTCACGATGTGTTGCCTTGGGTTAG
>NW_013763746.1:0-3899 GCF_000517525.1 Limulus polyphemus
CAGATAGACTATAAAATCGACAACATAAAAAACAAAGCCAGTAATACAGTTAACTTATCAAAAACAACCCTAACACCAACGCAAGAAGAAAGTTTAAACAAGGGCCTAAAATATTCAATGACACAAAAAATTGTTCCCGCCTTAGGGATCAAAGCTGGATAGAAGATTTAACTGGAAGATTAGTGCAACAATCAATCAGAGATATACAAAAAACTAATACAACAAATAAAAGTCACACATCCACTGAAGTTAATGAAACAGATATCGATCATCAAGAAATGAAAACGGATGACGAGAGCATGAAGATATTTCAAGGCAAAAAAATAACAGAATGTGGTTCCCTAAATTACCCAAAGACAACCAAAACCTATATGGTTTCACTCAAGAAATTTCATCTAGAATTCAAGGGTATTTACTGAAAAACCATAAAATTAAACAAAACATCACGAAACGCCAAACATCAGCCCTTAAAGAATTAAGAAATAACCCACAAATTATTATTGTAAAGTTTGATAAATGTGGAAAAACCGTGCCCACCACGGGTATCGAAACCCGGATCCTAGCGTTGAAAATCCGCAGACCTGCCGCTGTGCCACTGGGGTCCCTGAGAAGGATCGCATCCAGTATGCTTAATCGTATCCCTAATTACCTTAAGTATTTAATTAAATTCGTATATATATATCTTGAAAGCTTATTCTATAACTCCTGAAAATTTAACGTTCACTATCTTATTCAGTCTTAAGTTTAATTCTTCTTTTATTTCAAATATATGCAATATCTTAAAATCTAAAACCCATAGTATTGTTGTATTATTCAATTCAGTTTAGCCGGGCGTACTGCGCGATGCTTCTCGTTGCTCGTATCTCCGTCACACTCCGAAACCATGCTTCAACCAAGACAAGTTCTGCTTCCCTTCTCATCCTTCGGTACGTCGAACATTTCATGGCTTTCCCTGGATGCTTCAGTAGCTATCTGGATAGAAAGTACTCTATCCCACTTGAGTGAGGAATTAATCTTAAAATCCCGGCTTCATACATGTACAAAAAATACCAAATACTAGTATAACTATCAGTATGTATCATACCCTTCATGAAGTTCTTAAGACCAATCACTCCCCAGTATAATTAAAATCCTAAAATCGCGCGCGGGAGTAGATTGGGGCTTGAGAGACAACTAGGGGCGCTCAGAAACTATTCTTTCTCTTCTTTAGGTTTTTTGTCTAACAAGTCTTACTACCCTGTTAGTTAGGTAGTGTCTCCTGGACTGGACCAGCATTATCCTCTCTGCTGGATATTACCCACTTTAAGCCGAACTATTGAGTGATTTTCTGTAGCGAAATTTCCACTGAGGTTTGGCAAGAATCACTTACCTGTTTCAGCTGAATAACAAGAGCTCTATGAAGAATACTGCATGGTCCTCACTCTGTCCTTCCCCATCCACCTGAAGAGCATGGTTTCTCCAAATGCAATGAAGATGTTGTGTTTCCTTGGAATGTATGTGTTGATATATGCTTTAGTAACATTCCAAATATTAATCGTGACTAAAGAGAATTATAACTATAAAGTCTTAGTCGAAATTCTGTCATTAAAATTTATTTTGAAAATATAAATAAGTTGAAGTTGATAACACCTAGATGGCAGCACCATAACGTTGTAAGTCTACAGACATGCAGCTGTGCCACTGGGAGACAACTACACAAAGTACCATCTTTACTCTACCCACCACGGGTATTGAAACGCGAAATTCAGATTCAAAGTAACGTTTTCGAGTTCAGAGGTATCTCTGCGGTCTTATACCGCTAGAAACCGGGCAAAACTATTCGAGAGCTATGTGCGCTAGCTGTCACTAATCTAGAAATAAACTAGAGGGAAGGCAGTTGGTCAAAACCACCAGCTCTTGCTCCACAGCTGAGAGTTTTATTATTATTATTCATTCCCTAATTATTTTTAAACTACATAAGATAATGTTTTACCTATAAAAATTTTATTTTTCAAAATAAATTTGCGTTATTATAATTTTTATGTTATTTTACTTTAAATATAGGCTGCTTCAATAATATAAAAAAAATATACTAGGTTTATACATAGAATAAGTACTCCTTGGTTTAAAATATAAAAATTATGATTATCCATTTTCTATGTTTGGTTACTAAGCATTTAAGTAACTGCATAGTTACAGAAACAACACTTAAGGCTTCCATTTTTTTTCTTTTCAATCCCACTCCTGACACTAATTTGTTACATCTCTGTATGTTCGTTTGTTAATTTTCCTGAGATACAAGTCCTTTCTTAAATGAAACTGGTTTATTCTTCCTCAATAGAACTCTGCAATACACTTAATTTCCACAGTTACTTTAACTTTAACACACGCCATAATTCACAACAATTCACTTACTTCATTACTGTGCTTGACTTAATTGTCCGTCTCTATGTCCGCCTGTCAGCAACTATAGTTCTGATCTCTGTGTCTGCTATCCTCAGTTTCAACCGACCGTAACTGCTGTCCTTGGTTCCCCACTCTCCCTCTCTCTCTGCTTGTCTCCTTTGTCTAGCGCACTTATATACGATAATAGCGCCCGCGTAGCCTCTTCGAGAATCTTCTAGATAATCATTACGTGTTACCATAGTCACGTGACTTCCACTGTCGTAACAATAGGCAAAACTATGCAGCTGTGTTAAAAGTTGTTGTTCTTAAGGAATTACACTAAATCAAAGTCAGGAAATGACAAAATATTAATTCTAAGATATTTTGGAATCAAACTTGTTGAAATATACTTAGAATTGACAAGTTAGAAGCTGAAAAAATCCAGAGAAACACTGCCCCCAGTCGTCAGGAACAAACATTTAATATTATTTTTCCTTTTTTAAATCTTACTCTTTATACCTGAAAATGTATTATACACTGAATGCGCTACTGCACTATTTAATATTTAGAAACAATATAAGATTTATTAACTTATTATCAGTTACCTGTTACAAGAAAACTGTGTACACATTTTTATACTTATTATTCCAGTCAATTTGGTATTGTTTTACATGTTGATAAACATATTTACGACAATGTTGGGTACCAGAAGCCATAAAGAAGCTTTTTGGTGTGACAGGACATTCTACAAGATTGTGGGGACTTTTTTATTTTTTATTTTGCTGTTCGAGTTGCCACTGTTGCAGTTTTCTTGCCACTGCTGTAATTTCTCTTCTTGTTTCTTTTCTTTTTACTCCAACAACTTTTGTAATCTCTTTTCTTGTTTCTTTTCTTTTTCTACCAACAACAGTTGTAATATCTCTTATTGTTTCTTTTGCTGTTCTTGTATTCCTGCCATCAAATCTGCTAAGCTGTAGTTTGATTTGCCACTTCTCGTGCTGGCACTGTAACAAACCTGGGCACAAGAAGGCCCAATGCTGGCAACTTCAACACAGGGGAGATGCCACAGATGGAAAGGTTGGTATCCAGAAAGGTTGTTGGAACTGTGGAAAGCACGGACATTTGAGGAGCCAGTGTAGGAAGAATATCACCAACAAGTCAGTCTCAAGGAGACCAGTAGTGGTTGGTGTTGAGGGACACTCACTAACCCCAATCATGAAAGTCCCTACAGCTAGGTGTGAAATGCCAAGCACACACAGCGTCTATGTGATAGGAAAGCTGGATGACCAAAGGTGCAACTTTGTCATAGATTCTGCGTCTCAGCAAACCCTTGTAAGCATCAAGGTGTTAGATCACGAAGGAAAAGTCCCTCAAACTTCTCTGAAAGCTGCCCTTTTTCTGGCCTTGAATCCTGATGACTGTACCACCCTTGGTATCTCTGTGCTGGACTTAATGTAGGATTCGAATTTAAGAGCTCTGGCCATTGCATCCTGCATGGTAGAGGGGTGTGCTTGCTTCACTTGTATCTTAAGTTG
>NW_013763747.1:0-870 GCF_000517525.1 Limulus polyphemus
TGCCATATCTGGAGAATATGGTGGGTGGGGGAGAACTTCCCAACCTAACTCCATAATCTTGTGTTGCTTCAAACATGCCGCATGTGGACGTGCATTGCCATGGAGGAAAAAGAACACCTTTCCGATTGACGAGTGAAGGGCGTTTCTGATGAAAGTCTTGATTTAAATGTTCTTGTTTTTGATTATAGTTCTCTGCATTGACAGTTCGCTGTGGATTGAGGAGTTCGAAATGAACTCCTTTGATGTCCCACCAAATGCAAAACATCACTTTCTGTGGATGGAATCCAGGTTTTAGGGTCGGAAGTGGTTTTTTTATCTAGGACTGAGCCATTGTTTTTGTCGTTTAATATTCGTTTAATATAAATAGAGAATCCATTTTTCATCACCTGTAACAATTCTGTCCAAAAATGGTTCATGCGCATTACGCACCAGAAGAGAAGAAGCAACGTTCACATGTTGGAAACGATGATCATCGGAGAATTCGTGAGGCACCCAAACATCTTCTTATGGAGTTTTCCCATATTCCCTAGATGTTTACGTATTGTTTCATGAGAGACATGCAATTTCAGGGCCATTTCACAAGTGTTATGCCTTAGACTCAACAAGCATCTTTTGAGCATCAATTCCAACATGTCGGCCCCTGCAATCATAGTGTTTAAGGCTAAACTTACCTGAACGAAATTTGCTGAACCATCGTTAACACTTAGGTCCTTCAAAACATTTCCATAAACTTCTTTGATATTCTTTGTGGATACAGAGGCGTTGTTTCCCTTCTTGTACTCAAACAGCATTACATGCCGAATGTGTGCCTCATCGTGTGCCATCACTATACGGGATTAGAGTATACTAAACTTTACACATTATATAGCT
>NW_013763748.1:0-974 GCF_000517525.1 Limulus polyphemus
TTGTCAGGCAAAGTAATTTTCTTCTTAATATTAAAAATACTTTTGTGCATCAGAAATTTCGAACTTTCATATGCGAAATTTTTATAATGTCCAAATAGTTACCAAACGTTTTCTAAGGGAAACTTTATATTTTATATATCGTCTTCAGTAATCAATTTCTGTTCGAGTCCGGAGATTCGGAACGATATTGCAACCACCATAAAAAATATGAATTAAACATAAATTATGCATCTTTCATTCTGGAATGAACACAAACGGATTTAAATTGATAGTTATTGGACGAGCATCAGGACGTGTTTGATGTGCAAATATAAGGTAGTGACAGTACTTACTTCTATTCTATTTTAAATAAAGATTCTTAATAATAGTTTAGTACAGTATCCATCTATTGAGAGATAACTGAATTTCCAAGTATTTTTTTCTCTCTCTCCATCTATTGAGAGATAACTGAACTTCCAAGTATTTATCCTTAGTATTTGTTTCTCCATCTATTGAGAGATAACTGAACTTCCAAGTATTTTTTCTTATTATTTGTTTCTCCATCTATTGAGAAATAACTGAACTTCAAAGTATTTTTTCTTAATTTTTCCTAACATAGATACCACAGCTGAAAGTGAACATAATCTATTTTTGGACTTAATTTGGAGGCCAGCGAAGCTGGAACGGTTCCTCCTGGACGGTACAAGCACCCCGGAGCACTGGACCAACAGTGTATGTTACATTAACATACACATTGGTTGTATTGTATGTAACAGTGTAAATTCGAAGATTATTTTTGTTTATAAATGTTTCAATGAACTGGTATTTATTAAGAGGGTGTAATTTGAACTCGTTATTTTAAATAAACTTTACTAACTATATATAAATTCCTTTAACATAATGTTTAGGATGGTACAATACTGGATTTTAGATAAATAAACTTAACTAACTAGATATCAATTTCTGTAACATAATGTTTAGGATGGTACAATACT